>NC_057937.1:47923843-48033843 GCF_018555375.3 Anguilla rostrata | reverse complement strand
TAACCATAACCCAATCCCTAACCCTAGCTTTAACCCTAACCCTAACTGTAACTGTAACCCTAACCCTAACCCTAACCCTACCTGTAACCCTAACCTTATCCCTAACCCTAGCTGTAACTGAAACTTCAATCCTAATCGTAACCCTATCTCTACCTGTAAGCCTAACCCTTGCTGTGACCCTAACCCTAACTGTAAACCTAACCCTGACCCTAACCTTCCCTGTAACCCTAACCTTAGCCCTATACTTTGCCTTAACCCTAATGTTAGCCTTAATCCTTCCCCTAACCATAACTGTAACCCTAATCATACCTGTCGCCCTTACCCTAGCTGTAACCCTGACCCTAAACCTGTATTCTGTAACTGTATTCGTATGTGTAAGGCAGCATTAGGTTTACATCTAGGGTTAGAGTTTGGGTTACAGCTAGGGTTAAGGTTAAAGCTAGGATTAAGGTTAGGTTTAGGGTTACAGCTAGGGTTAGGGTTAGGTTTACAGCTAGGGTTAGGGTTAACATTACAGTGAGGGTTACTGCTAGGGTTAGGGTTACTGCTAGGTTTAAGGTTAGGGTTACGTTCACAGCTAGGGTTATGGTTAGGGTTACAACTAGGGTTAGGGTTAGGGTTAGGGTTGGAGCTAGGGTTAGGGTTTGGGTTTGGGTTACAGCTCAGATTAGGTTTAGGGTTACAGCTAGGGTTAGGGTTCTTCACCAATGAACAAAGGACTCTCTACCGTGTCCAATGAGGCATCCCACAACTCTTTCTAACAAGCAGTTCAAATGCTGTGAAATAACAATCTTTGGCAATTTAAATGAATTGCAGAATTTTCACCCTCGTGATGTCACAATGCTCTGTCTTAAGCTGCTAGAGGGCATTGTGATGTCACGATGGTCAACATTATACCTTTTATTTTCTGTGGGGCACTATTGCCCACAAAATGGTACATTTTTCAGAATCCGTTCACCGAAACTTTTCACAAAGTACACAATTCTCGATGAAGCGGCTCGATTTGTGTATGTGGCGCAAATACTCTGCGATCCAAAAAAATGGGTGCAATAAAGAAGAATAATACGTGAGATAATAGTTGTGTGATTGCCAAAGGCAACCACACTAATAATAATATCAATAATATAAATATTATTACTATTATTATTATTATTATTACAAGAGTATGTAAGACAGGTTTATTTGTGTCTCCTGCAGACAATCTCCTCACCAGAGCCAGTTTGCTTGAAGACCATTTGTCTTTAATACTGATTCTCCATGTGTCTTACAAACATTTAAACCTGAATGTGTGTGTGTGTGTGTGTGTGTGTGAGAGAGAGAGAGAGAGAGAGAGAGAGAGTCTGTGTGTGTGTGTATGATCATGGTGTGGTGCTTGTGTATTGTGTATTGTGCATATTAAAGCTTTATGGAAATTTGGGAGAAAAAACATTTATTTTAAGATGGAATAAGAAATTCTCACAAATTATGAGTCTAAAAGATTAAAATACATTTTGTATTGCTTACACAAAAGCATTACAGGATAAGTTACCAGGACTTTTTTGATCTACAGTCAGCTGATATGCCTTCCAACAATATTAGAGAGATAGGAAATATTGGATGTACATTATACCAATGGTTTGCATTAAGCCCCAGGCGAAGACCTATTTAACTTCTATCAGCTTCTAAAGTTTGTTGCCTGATCTACAGAGGTGAGGACATTAAAAAGCATAGAAGGTTGTGCTCATCTTTTCTGTCTTCAGAAGGATTTTAAATTATCATAATTAGAAAGTGGAGGATTACACTCTGCATGAAAATTACATATCTATTAAATTTAGTATGATACAAATCTCGGGGTCAACACAAAAGCAGTTCCAGGAAATGTTTAACATGAAGAGGTATTAGACAAAGAATAGGCAGAATTTTATTTTACTGCCTAGACACTCTGTAAATACTAACTCATTTAAAATGCAGTTCCTAGTTACAAGCTGTTGTACTGCATAAGATATATTTGTCTTTTTTGTGACAAGAAGGCAAAAGTGAAGGACTCCTTTTCTTCAACGATCGAGCTGTGTCACTGCACTACAATACTTCACTATGTGTTAATCATAGAAAAACCTTCGAGTTTAGTATTTACTTGACATAGCATTTCATGTCAGTACTTTGTTGTGTGTTTTAAACTGTGCATATGTGTGGATTTACTATATTGTGCATACTATATTATGCAAATTCTGAAAAATTTGGTCTAAAACTGTAAGGTATGTTGTAGCTTTTAATAGTAAATACATGTATAGTATAGTGTCTGTGCTTGCATTGATCCTACACATGCGACACAGAAGCAGGTATCATCTTTGGTCTCACGACTAGCCAGAGATGAAGAGATGTGGTGTGTTGGCAGAGCCAGCAGCCTGCTGGGGTTAAACTGGAGGTTATCGTTAGTCTGCAGGTACAGAGAGGACCATTTCATATGGCTATAAGCCCATAGGCGCTCCTGTGCTAAGAAGTGACTCGTGTGCATTTAATATTTGGCAGTAAAAAAAACCCCCAGAAAGACTGCTATCATGCCTTAGCCTGCACATGCTGCGTAAGAGATGTCTTCCATAAGGCCATGCTGTAGAGCAGCTGCAGGGATATGAGAGGTACCTGCTATGAAACGCCCTCCTGCACTTGCGCTGTATTACTCAGCAGCCTGATGGACAGATCATAATTTGTTCCTTAAGCCTGGATTCAATCAGCAGTTTTCCATCACAATCAAATGTAAATTTACACTACATTACTTATGCAAAAATGTTAAAAAATGTAGATTACAAATGTAAATACATTTAGTTTTCCTTTACAGTTTTTACTGGCAGTGAAACAGTTAATTTTGATTTTTTTTAAAAATTAAAATCCCACAGACATGCACACTCATATACTCCTTTTATAATTGAGTGAATTAGTACTTTTTGTCACAACTCAGATTCTTCCGCAGAGGAAGGTGAAACTGTCTTTCTGAGGTGCACTGCCGCGCTATGCCAATAGAGTCTTCAAGCAGCTGCGTCCTACCGTGTGTGACTTTAAAGGAAGCAGAAAATGAAATGCCACAGCAACCACAAGCCCCAGTTTGACAGGAATGGCATTTTTACAGCGTGCACAATGTATAACGTGCAATAAACACCTGCAAGCCAATTGAAAATGATGTGTTAGGAAAGCTCAGCTGTTTATGGCTTCTGGAGCTTAAGTATTCATGGCAGGGCCTCTACTGAATAAGGCATGAGAGCAATACTGGAAGTCTTCTATCCAGTAACTCTGCTTGCTGCCTAATAGTGCTCTATAATTGCTCTGCAATCAATTGGCCTTCAGGGTCCAACTGTCCATCACACATATCCACCTACATTTTAATTAGGTCCAATTTAAGCCTTACAATATCCTTAGTTTATTTCAGAGTTTTGGAATTTCTGTAAAATAAAAAAGGTGTGCTACAATGGTATGTCTTAGCAGTGTAGAGTGTATTCATTATTCAAACACAAATGTGATTATTCAAATAGTTTTCTGGAATATACTTGTTTTGCTGTTTTTTTAAATAAAATCTGTATCCTATGGATACCCTACCATAGATCGGCGGCCTGTGCTGGGTATATTCCTGCCGCTCGCCCAATGCATGCTTGGATAGGCTCCAGCACCCCCCATGACCCTGCTCAGGATAAGCAGGCACGGATAATGGTTGGATGGATGTATCCTATGCAATCCTATCCAAATGCTGTGCAAGTCCAACAAAATATACACAGCTGCAAAGTTTAATGTGACCATTTCCAGCTGTGTATATTTTGTTGGACTTGCACAGCATTTGGTCCAAGATTTCCTAGCTTTCATAAATTCAAAGTCAGGATGTGTTGTAAATATATTTATACTGAGAAACAACGAAGGTCACATTCAGCAGCTTTAAAAGGAGGGCTGAATGAAAGAAAGCCCTCCTTTTTAAGCTTCTTTTTTTTAAATGAAGGTAACTCAATAAAAATGATGTGTTAATAAAAATGAAAATGACCTTAATCACACTGTACAGTAACCACAGAACAAGGTCACTTTTGATTTTCAGTTTATTTATAGAATAAGTCTACATAAATCGTCATTGGATACATACTTAATTACAGCTGTGTTTAGTTTATAGATGGATAAGTTAACGTAACACTGTGATTAAACATGACTTACAAAGAGAGGAACTCTGAGTATTTGTACACCTTGTTCCTGCAGCACTCTAAAGAGGATTGAACACACCAACAGGAATACTTGTGAGAACTGCAGAATCAGCACTTAGCTAGCACTTCTCAGGTGGAAATACATTACCATCGATGCCAGAGGGCGCCACATAGTTATTTATAACTATACATAGCTGGATGGTAATGAAAACACAAAATACCTGCACCCAACACACACAAATATAAAGACATTATAAAAGCTTGTCCTGTTCCCTCTGTTTGTTGAGTTTTAGTCCATCCCAGATGGATAACAGACCACAACAAAAGTAATTACACATATATGTATAGCAAATCGCTTTACATATTTCAATATTGGAATAAATTTATTCTGAAATACATTTTGGAAGAGAAATATATTAAGGTGAAAAGGTACACATATCATAGATGGATTGTTTCAATTTGCCTTCTGCTTCAAACATCTCCAGCACGTTTAGATGTATTTATTTTTGGCTGATAAGAAAATTTTAATTTTGAATGCTAAATGCAGTTAAAATAAAATACATTATTGATAATTGCACCTCTGGGGAAATTGTTGTTTTAACAATTGAATAATGTTGAACAAACACAATTTACTTCCCTTCAATCGTATGCAAAATATTAGCTGTCACATCATGGGTTGTATTGTACACTAATATATTTCTCTCCCACTGATATTTACCTGATGTCAGTGAATTGGTTCATGTTAAAAGGAGCAACTCTTTTTTAGGTTCCCATCCTTCCCCTGTAAACCTTGGTTGGAGATGCTGTTCCAGCAGCGCTGAGAGCCCACCTCGGATCACCTGACCAATTACGCTTTCTGTCACGATGAGATCAAACACAAAATGACCTGCTGTTGTTAGCAGATGAAAAGATAAGGCGGAATGATGTCGCCGGACATGGTTGTGGCTGGACATTTCCCAATGCTTTGTTCACATTGATTGGCTTACCAGCTTCAAGGTAGCACTGTGAGCTGGGGGGCATCCCTAGGCTTTGGGGCTTACTACTGATGTCTTTGCATGAGATGAAAGCCTTATGGCCAAAGTTGGTCTTTTCAGGACATTTAAGCATTTTTTAAGAGAAATTAAAAATGTAGAATGGCATGATCTCTTTGTTTTTTCACTCATGGGATAAAACAAAAAAACATTTACTGACAGCCTACCTATCCGATCATATTGATTTTTTACAAAACCTATTGAACAGGACACTATCAAAAGTGGCAAACCCAAATGTGCAGCGTATGAAGTGAAGTGAGGCTTAATTCCAGCTTACTGTAGTCTGGCAGACAACAAGCAGTATAATGTAAATTACTCTACATTCAGACCCTTAATATTATACTCCCACATGTCCAGTATTCAACATTTAACACACAGTTTGCAGAATGTTCATATCCATGCAAAGCCGGTACCACAGCCGATCAATAGTACCCAGATGCTCATCCCCTACATTCCTTCCAGCCTCTCTGTTTCCTGAATCTCTGAGGTTCCCACTGGTAAAAGCAGTTTCTGGTGCTATATTAGGGTTTGTGGATATTCAAGGTGGTGTGCTCAAGAACAGAACACGCATTGAAAGTGGTACTGTCACAACCATTCATGAGTGCTTCACAAAATGCATCGAATTGGAATGTTTCAGCTTGTATGGTTGTGAGATCAACCTTCCAATGTTAGACAGAACGGACCATCTGGTGAGTTTATATAATGTATGCTGATACTGCAGGTGGTGAAAATCCCAGGTGTTCAGTGACACCATTGCTGTTCCTGGGACAACCACGCAGATGATGGTATAGGTGTCAATAAAATTCTAATGTATGCTAAATTATAAACTAAGAATACAGGGAGTGTATTTTTAAATGCATTACGTAAAAAGTGTCATAGAAATATATCAGTCATTGAAAGCTTGATATCAGAAATGTCTTCCTAAATTTAAAAATGTATTCTGAATGTATAGTGCATAAAATTAGTCATACTATATGCTAAAGACATTGTCCAATACTTTTTTCTGCCTACTGCAACATGCATTCATTTTAAGAGAATATCCGTTCATTGGGATTCAAACAACTAGATGCAAAATAAACACAAAATAATTGTTTTACATGGAAATTCAAAAGGATTATTGTACCTAATCAAATCACTGTATTAATTAAAAACTCTATGTTTGGGCAACAGAAATGAGCAAAGGTCGAATCAAAAACACAAAAGAAATGTATCTCAGTTGTGTAAACCGTGGAATGTAGTACTAATGAATGCATAATTAAAATTTTGTGGGTCATGTTGAAGCTACAGATACATTGGCTGTCTCAAATAAGCTGTTCTAAAATAAAGTAACTGGAATTTTATAAATAAGAACTATTTTTCCATCATTACATGGTAACCTTGTATTTACATTGCAACTGCAGACTAAAACTGCCCATATACTGTTGCCATTACTAGATTTACAGGGACAGATGCTACTGTAGATCATCACTCAGATAGAAATGCAACCTGTACCAAGGAATATATAGCCTAGTACGATACAACAAAAAAAGTCTGCGGACATTCCTACGTCTCTCCACCAGAGGATCACCTGACTACATGGCTGTCAATAAGGAAACTGACAGCAGTTTATTCACTGAATATTATATAATATTCACTCTCTCTCACTCAGTGGTATTTTTTTTACAAAAGGACAAGTGTTCTCTAAAAACAGAAAATGTGAAACAAAAACAATGAAACTACGCCAGCTGAAACAGCCACAATGTAATAACTCTGTCATACTGCCTCATTGCACCCTACTCTGGACATGATGTAATGTGCAGAAAAAGGCTGGACCATGTCAGAGCTCTACCAGCCTGACTGAGATCAGCCTTCCCACTTTTTCCTGGTTTGCTTTTCTTCAAAGACTCTGTACACGCAGATAGACTGCCCAGCAAGTGCTGCTGATAGTTTGCCAAAGCCCTAAGCTATTTGTTATCTGATGCACTTCATTTCAAGAGAAATGTGACACTGTTTTCTGGATACCTTTCTCCTCTTTGAGATGAAAAACCAAACATCCTCATCGCATAAAACAAAAGCAAAAGCTTGTTTTTTTTAGACAGGCGGCAGGTGGCAGGACAGCTGACCCAACCCTGAATTAGTCACATCTGATACACATGAGTAATATGACCCTGAATATTACATGGAATAGCAGCTGGTTTGGGTTCTATCCCATTTTTGTTCAGTCAGTGCAAGAAATGAACTGAAATTTACTTCATGGATTGAATTTCAATTCATGTCCTTAATTGGCCAAATTGAAATGGAATTGACTGTAAACGTGGTTGGCAGACACTTAAAAAAAAGCTAATATGCTGCTCACAAATGTTTGTGTATGTGTGGGCAAATTTGGGTGGGGCTAGAGCTATAAGTGGTAAGCAACCTATGTTGAGTTGCCACGGAAATCATACCTATTACTTCCTAAAAGGTAATATTAATTCAATAGGTTGAACCACCAATGCTTGAAAACCATACCAGGAACATACTTTATAATGTGTCAAATGAAAATTAAATGAAATCCAAGACATGGAAATTGAACCCTCTCAGGCAAGGGTGCATAATGCTTTGCCCTTTTTTTCAACAGTACAATGGGAAAATTACTTTCAAAGACAAGCCTAGCTTACGGCAGTAATATGATTTATTTTCTAACCCAACTTTGGCGACCATAGGACCATGAATTCCCTTGGTTCAGACTTCTGACAGAGCTTGGAGAATCAATGTGTACTACAAGCACTTCTTAAGTACTGTGGCAATGTATTTCCATTGCATTTACCAGCACATAGCCAAAAGAAAGTGACTTCACAATGTGAATGCAATCCATTTTCATTGCTTTTTAATTGTTACTTTTTATTTTTCCATGAAACTAAGGATCTGTTTCAATCAATCTCTTTGGAGCTGGAGTTCTCATTCAAATCTGTTTCAAAGTCCTATAAAAAACATGATTTTCATCTGAATTCAGTACTTTGGCATCGTGCTTCTAAATGGCTGCAGGGCTGGCAGTTATTCTGATGAGGATAGGTTACCCTTTGAAAATGACAATGCTCTCAGTTTTTCTCTGATCCACCTAATTAGAGGTAACTAATGGCTGGATAGCATGCAACAGATTATAAACAGAAGTATATCCAACGTGGAGTCAATCACTGATATTACATTCCCAGTAGTGAGTCTAGTTATAGAGTGCAAGATCATTACAAAGAATGTACAGGGGAGTGACAAAAAGGGTAGCTATCAGATGTTTTATAAATGTTCATGAGCAACTTTATGACTAACCACATTTTTGATTTGGTTCTGCTATGGCATACAGCAAGTGTGCTGCACACCCAGCCAATGTTTTGAGTTTATGTTCATCACCTTATCCTTCTATCCAAGCCACATAAAAGGTTTGCGGACCTAAACTACAGCTAGTCCTTTTCAGTTTAGTCATCATGTGAATATCCCATTTGCTCTACCTGGATTACTACCCATTTCATGAATATCAGTCATAAGGAGGGGGAGGGGGGCGGACAGTTTGCATGACAACCAGTTTTTTGCGCATTCAGATGTCACAAGACAACTGTAAAGAGAGAAATATTTTCAGTTCGTCCAGTTTATCTTTAAAATGAAGAATTTTTAAAAGTATTTATTTGTTCTTCCTGGAATACTACTCTCTGCACAGACACAATTTATGTTGAGTAGGGGGAGGGGGAGGAAGTGGGTTGGAAAAAGTTTCAGCAACAACTGTGTCACAAAATACGCTAACAGACGGGAACACGGTAAGTCCATCAGCTGTTCTTTTCCAAATAATTACCCTCAGTAGACAGCAATGTGACAATATGGGTATGAATATGCTGGATGCACACAGTTATGCTGTTTCATGGGAATGAAAGCCTCCATAGTAGGCTTTCTCCTGGCTCCGCTCTCCCCTGAGTCCATGTCTGAGAGGCCAGTCCGAGACTGCTTCAGCAGCCTGTGATTATACACACTTCAGAGGCACCGGATCAAGTGAGGATGCAAATTAAAAACTGCCTCTTCATTTGTTCCTCAACACAGCTAGAACTTTTAATGACAAGTGGGAGGAGAAAACTCCTGAACCAATTTCCAAAAGCTCGGAGACGGGCTAATTTGTATAATTTAACCTATATTCACCTTGCCTGGAAAAAAAGGAATACATGTAGTAGACATTCTGGTATACTGTTCTTTCTCACTCCAGATTATAAATAGGGACATACACTACTTAAATACACAAAAAAAATTCTCAAGGATCAAGGATGATCGTTGTAAAGCTCATCATTCCAGGAAAAAAAGGCCATATTATAGCAGTGGCACACCACATGAAATAATAATAATAATGTAATTGAAGGTTTGGCATACATTTAAAGAAAGATGCAGAGAAATGTCCAATATGAGTGAAGTGAAGCCTAAAAGGTGTATAAATACAGACACCTTTCAGATAGATAAGAGTTTCACAAAATAAATCAGCCACAAGGTAAAGGTGAATATGCTTTGAGGTACAGCATGTCCTTACCTTGCTGCAATTAAGACAGAGAGCATGTCCCTCACAAAAGAGACAACAGAAGAAAAACTGCCCAGAGACGCCGGCCCTGTAACCTGAGAGACAGAACAAAAGCTTACAGCATTTGCTTCCCTTTGTTCTGAACTGACACATATTTTACCTGCTTCTGCAGCAATGGCTGTCCCACTGGACACAATGCTCAAAACTATTAGCACCACTGCCAGGTGGAAAAAAAAGAAAAAAAAGCTGAAAGAAGAAGCTGAATCCCAGACAGGGCTCTAACCTGTATTCCACCCTAGATGCGGGCTGGGTGAGTTGAGTTGGAGGGGAGGGGGCACCGTCTATCGTGGACACAATGTGTGGTTTTTTTTTTGTTGCTTTAGTTGCCCCCCACCCCCACCCCACCCCACGAGACAGATGATGCCCTAGGCAACCGCCCCTTGTCGCCCACAACTGGCCCTAATCCCAGCTTTTGGTAACAGGACTCTGGCTGTCTACTTTCCTCCAGTGAGACCGGGCGGAGAGGTGGGCCGGTTCGCCATTTGTTCGAGGGTTCCGTTCCAGCCCTCCCACGTCCCCACCCATTTTCGGCACACAATGCATCCCTCACATCTCTGACAGACCGGGAAGAGGGCAGAACACAGGAGGGTTAGAGCCGTGCAATCGGACGGGGGTTGCCCCTTGCATTCCAATGAGGCTGCATCAGAAAACTCCCACCGCCAAGGTTAATCTAGATGTCGGCATCTGCTGACAGCGCGGAGATTGCTCCGGGGTGACATCCCATTTGAAGTCTTAATGCTGCCGTCGATTTCCTTCTGCCTCCAGGAAATGAAGGAGGATTTGCCTTTTGCTGGGTGTATGTACAACTGTACCTTGCAAAACTATACTCACACTCCATTTTTGCCTCCCTCCCTTCTTGTCCTGTTCGGTAAAAAGCTTGTCTTTGCTTTGGGTTGACAGGCTCAAAGTGAACTTTCATCTCCGGCACATGCGCACACATACGTGTATACACCTGCACGCAGACATAAATCCACACCAACGCCTTTCTGAAGCATACTATGTGTGGAGAATGCCAAAGTAGCAATAAGTTTTCCTCTGAGTTCGGGACACTGGCTCTGTATCACTGCACTAATTGGAAACTATTAACTATGCAAATTGTAGACTTTAACAAGGCCACTACAACATCCTTATAAAATATACAATTGTTCTTACCTTGAGAAGAGTAGTAGTACATGTCACACTATCTTTGTAGTAGTTTGTCTTAATGTTTCTTGACAAAGATTTAATTTGAGTCAAAATTATATCATTATAGGAATGACAAAATATAGCAGTGCCTTTCTATTTTTATTACTGACTTATTTTGTGATGAATCACCTCCTGTCTCTCCCACAGAAAGACATAATCACAGCTTTTTAATGCCGTACTTCAGGATATATATATATATATATATATATATATGTATATATGTATATATATTTTTTTTAAAATCAGATAAGGATTTTAATTGAAGGCTTTGATTTTGGTGTTTCAAATTACCAACAGGATTTATTGAGAGATCGCATACCGCTTCCTAATATTGGTAAGTGCAGTATGCCATTCAACTCTAATGTCCTTCTACAGTGACTCTACTACTCCCAAATTCTACAGAAAAGATTTATTTTTCAGTAGAATTTTTCAGTAGCATTCAAGGCTTCTTAACCATGTCACATGGGGTCAGGGGCAGTGGGGGTGGTTCTAGTAACAGTGAGGTTTGCACCTTTGGGCTACACAGAACGCAAAGAGAGCTTTTTACGAGCGCAATGATCCGGTTTTCTTGGACCACTTCACGGGTCTCCTGTGAAAAATGACGACTTAAACCTTTATCAGCTGTGGGGGGAGACAGAGCACGACTATCCCAGCTCCCTCCTCTGTGTGCCAGCCAACGCACACAAATGCCATCCCACTCCACTGAGCTAACATTTGACCTTGGGGGATTAGGACAGACAGGCCATCATATCTGGAAAGCATCTGAAGATCCAAAAACTCATTTCATTGGTAATTTCCATCCATTTCTGCGAGGTGAAGCCATTTGGTTCGCTGTAACCTTTGTCACCCCTCTTGTCACTCTTACTCTTCCTTGATCATACTGCCCAGAACCTGAGTGGCAATCTCTTTTTATTCTTTTTTTTTGTCAAAATTAATTTATTTTCTTTGCCAATGGCTTCAGAGGGCAAGACGAGTTTGCATAAAGATACATTTTCTTTATTACTCTCACTGTCAATATTATACTCCTTATTTGGGTCATTGAACGCTGATTAGCTTCAAGGTAAATGGACTGGAAATTCTCGATTTGTCTTGTCTCTTCAGGTTGGTACAGGTGCCCAATGACATTTCAGAACTAATAGGACTCAGTAACAGGACTCAGCCTGAGGAATTAAAACATTCTGCACAGCCCTGTACCGCCCACTGCTTCATCCCTCTGTTTTAAGGAATAGCCAAATCATGGGATGGGAATCATTTAAAACTTCAAGCATCTTCTATTGGAGTGAGAATATAAATCAGCATTCTGTTGCAGCTTAAAATACATAAGCTATAAGACAATCTCATTTTTTTTTGGGGGGGGGGGGGGGGGGTTCTATAGTGACACGCATTTGGACGTGAGCCCATAAATGGAAGGGGGAAAAAAAAAAATTTGCGCAATGATTGTGTTACATAACCACAGCGGGCTCCTCAGTGACGCCTTTCTCTGTCTTCACACAACAGGTGCACTGCTTCCTCCTCGTCTCCGCAGCCAAAAACAAAGCCAAAGCGAGCTCTGTGCCTCCGCACTTCCTGTGTTCACAGCTCGGCTGCCTGAGTACCCTCGCCCGCAGTCGGGAGGGACAATGGAGCGCACAGAGAGTGCGTTACCACACCATGAATGAGATATCACTCAAGTCTTTCCCCCTCCCTAGCATTCCAAATGAGACCGATCCTAAGCCACTGCCTAACAAACCCTCTGAAGCACCTAAATTTAAATGTACTTTTTTTTGTGCCTCCATATTAAATTAAAAAATGAGCACAGTGGAAAGGATCTCCCTTCATATCTCACCAGAGGCTGTTACCAGACTCAAAAAGTGGCAAAAGAAGCAGATACCCAGGAGGGGTACTGCAAGGTGATTTATGAAATCCTCACTTTACAGAAGAAGTCAGCTTTAGAATACAGTGCCGTGTTCTTATGTTAGCACGTCCCGTATTGCAAAAAAAAAAAAAAAGCATGTTTAATGGTCGAACTGTAAATTAATTTCCCACTGGATATATGACACAACAGACTGGAAAATTATTAATTTCAGGATCCTTGTGGATTAAATTATATTATCAGGATAGGGGAGGAGACAGGTCCATATATTCATAGCAATATTTTCAACATTCAACGCTTTCTCCTACATTAATTCGGGCCATATTCTCAGAAACTGGAAGCAACATATGTTGGATTAGCAAGACACTTGTTGCATTACATCACGTGTGCGCATGCTGTATGCTGTAAGCGGCTGCAGAGGAGTTCTGTTGAATTATAACCAGTCAAGGGTGTTTACATTAAGTCACTCATGACTAAAGTTTCGTATCTGAGCACAGGGGCACGTGTTAGGTCGGTGATAGCAGGCTTTTTACCAGCAAGAACCATATTAACAAGGATGAGGGTATGCCTACCAGGGGAAATCTCCTGTCTATCACTCCTGGGACTGTGTAGCCACACAGCCAGGCAAAGTGTAAATCAATGAATAACTACATCAGGACAGCAGCAGGCAGGGACACCGATGCACAAAACATCTTATCACATATCAATAGCCCTTTACATTTCTCCTTTAATATGGCAAGAACCAGCTCACAAAATATGGAAAGCCAAAAAACAAGGTCACAAGATGAACAAATGTTTCAGCTGTCCTCACTGGCTGGCTGAGAGTCCCTTTATGTGTTATAAACCTGAACGCAAAGGTTAGGGACAAGTATATATTCCATTTACAATTTTAGAAAGGGTGGATATATAAAGATACAGAGAAAGATCCAAAGACTTAAGACAAGATAGGTGATTATGAAGAGCACACAAACATTTATGACACAAGGAAGATCATAAAAGAAGCCAGACTGGCTAAGTTTTGTAGAGTCGTGTTAATATACACATTTAATGCTGACATCGTATACACTGTAATATGAGTAATATGCGTATGTGGTAATATTAGTGCTGACATGATGACCGAAACTAAATTTGCTCTGAATTAAACTAAAGTCAGTTTATGCCCATATGGAATAACTTTGGATGCATCACTGTAACTTACTGAATTCAGATTTAAGCTCAACTTCATTTTATGACGAGAGAGTACGTTAATGCAATGTCTTAGTATTAGCCATCACAACACAATGTTCACAATAGCTCTTTACCTCTTCACTGATACCTAATGCTTTTGGTACAATTACTGTGTGTGCCAAGAAAGCAAAATATTAGAACAGGTGAACAGGATAGATGAACTGCCATTAGCCAATGGAATAAATGTAAAAATAAAAAGGTTTTAAATGCTGCATCGATGCACATAGCTATGTCACAAGACTGAATAATACAGTGGTATCTATTGTAGATGCCTCAGCCATGCCTTACAATATCAAAATTGCAGTTATTGTAAGTGTCATAATATCACTCATTATGTGTCATGGAAATTAGGCTTTGATCCACATGAATAATTATTTACACTGGCCTAGAAATTACCCCGTCTGTTGGACATTGGTCTTTATCGCATTACTTCCAAGCTCATGGAATGATGTACATGGAAAATGCACTCTATATCAACGACTCAAAGACAGAAATGGAATGTATGGAAAAACATGGAATGTCTGTAATTGATATTGTGTCCATTAAATTGCCCTTCTAAATAAAATATTCAGATTCTCTGGTACTTGTGTACCATTGCTAATTCTACCCATAAAAATGTCATTTCTGTTTTTAATATTTTAAGAGGAGTAAAAGGGTTTTTTTTTATGATACTAATTTTGGGAAGGATGTATAGTTTAATATAATATTCTTCAAGGAAACAATGTAAAATTAAAGAAGGCATTATGCCATATCTCCTGCTGGAATGGCAGAAGAAACAATGCATCAAGTCATCATGTCACCTCAGCAATCTGGTGTCAGACTCTGACTCTCCATGGAACTTAGTTTTATCCTGTCTCAGTTCCATTACAAAGCTTAAATACAACTTTGTGGTAAGAAGAAAATGAGGCATCCTTAGTGTAATATAAAACATACATTCTATGACCATGTCCAAAAGAAAATATTGAAGAGGATTCTTAAAATATTTATAGAATTAACTCACCATAACAGCACACCAAGGAGCTAAAATAATCTAAATAGGAAAAGAAATAAGTTAACATAATTTGTGACACGTATAGAAATTTACATTATGTACATTCAGTTATTAAATTAGGTTGTTTGTAATGATTGGTGGGTCCTTCTTTCCCAGGGTTTCTTCATTTCACCCACATGGTTGTGTTTTTCTTTCCCTTAGAAACAGAAAGCCCCGTTGAATGTCTCCTCTGGTGTCAGAGATAAGATCCAGCCAATCAGAGTGCAGTAAGGCTTTCTTCAGTAAGTCCTGGCCAATAGTCTGACTCTAAAAGGTGATATACCCTTAGCAACAAATATGGCAGACATCCACATGTTGAGAAAGAAAAAACTAAATAAATAAAAATATATATTATATTTATATATATATATTTATCAAATAAAAAACACTGGGGAGTTTAGTCTTCGATCAGGCTGTTGGGATACCAAAAGCAAACACGTTGGTTCTCTTCCAGGCTTTGTTTTTTAAAGTCATTTTTTCTTTTTTCTTTTTATTTATTTTATTCTTTTTTTTTTCTTTTTTACTTTTTTTTAAGGAGGTCGCTTTTAAGAAAAAAAGGGAAATTCCTCTTCTTACAGTAGAACTCTGTACATTTTGTATATAGGTAAACAAAATGTAAAAGTGTTTTTTTAAAGAGCGTTATCCTGTGTATCGAAAGGCGTAGCAGGCACTTGAGTCTATCCCCATCTCGTTGGTGTTTGACAGTGGAGCAGTAAGGTACATGTTGTTTGGTTTTTCCTGGATTGTGTTTGTCTGTCCGGCACAGACAGACACACGGGCGGGGCCCACCGTGGCTAGCCCAGGATGTCCAGGTAGACGGGCGTGGCCTTCCCCAAGGCATACAGGATCTTCTGGATGTCCTTGATGGTCAAACGCTGCTGTGGTTCCCTCTGCCAACATCCCAGCATGATGTCATACACCTCCTTAGGGCAGACTCGAGGCCTCTCCAGTACACGACCTTGTGTGATGCACTCGATGACCTGCCAAGAGGACAGTGAACAGGTCAACATACCTGTAGAGCCATCAGTGCAAACTGGACGCTAATTTTATTCTCAAGGCCTTGTATAATATATAGTGAATTTACAGCAATACACACGCTCACAGACACACACGCATACACACAAACACACACGCACGGACGCACACTTCTTGAATGATTACTTCATTAATATTACTAGAATTCAACAAGCATATATTTTTTTAATCAAACTGCTTAATTTGATATGATAGCCTAAAGATGAATAAACAAAGCAAAGTGAACAAACACCATAATTACAAGTGCGGACCTCTTCATGTGTTTGATATCACCTGTCCAGCTAGCCTTTGGTTTTTGCATTTCAGTGTGCCAGTTTTCCCTTGGGTGGTGGCAGAAATCTGTCAGCTTCATATTGATTTAATGGGTCATGCTCAGGAGATAAAATAGGGGCCTCAAAGTCACAAAGCAGAAGGACTAATCATATACTCCACGCTGCACAGAGACTGCTCAGGGTCAATCACAGTGAAATTAACAGTCACCATTAAATCAGCATTTGACCCAATGCTGAGCCACACTGAACACAGAACGATGCTGATTATATTTCAGCTACAGTCGGAAGTTACATTCCCATACAAAAGTCACTGCGGGTTCACCAGGGAGTACTAAAAATAATCAGGTTAAAAATAATAAATACGCTTCTGTAACACCAATGCAGACAGGCTTTACTATTGACTTTCTGCTGCAATATCTCATGCTTTGAGGAAGCTTCACCTGTTCCTTTCGTCAAACTAGCCATTCACAAGCAAGAATGGTTGTTAATGAGTTATGTATTGTGCATATTTCAACTGTGTCCAGCCACGTGGCACATTTAAAGACAAGACATGTTGCTTTCCAAAGGAATAATGCTTTAATAAATTTGTCTAACCTTATTTTTATTATTAACTTATAAAGTTATTATTTTTTCATCAGCATTCTATGATCCACAAATCACATTTGGTAAGATACCGTAAGTACAATTAAAATGACAGAAAATGGGTGAACGGAAACATAATGCGGTAATCTTTGTTGAGACTTGGTGATTGGTCAACAAATGAATGATATTAATGTATAAAGCAGTATGCCAGTGCCACACTGTTTAAGTGAATGCAAATCACATCTTTAAGGAAAATGTTCAAAAGACCTTGGAGATATTCAATTTGTTCACCCATCCCTTGCATTTGTATTCACACCACTGAGTCAAATTTCTGAAGTGCTGTGGACGGAATGACCCAGTATGTTTGGCTGATTAACCTTTTGATTCATAATCTTTTTTGTTCCATTACCTCTCCAACAATGCCAGCTCTGCACCTAATGAAAGAAGTTAGCAGGAAGCTGATCAAATAATGTGTTAGATAAAACTGAGCTTCCTTTAAGCAAGACATGTTTGGATTTGTCTTGGACCAAGTGATCACCAAAATCATAAAGAATAATTTAATGGATCTTCACAGCAACTATGATATTGATTCCTTGCACCGTTGAATAAATGGAAAGGTCATAATTCAACAAGTGATTTTCTGCTCAGGTTTAAAGAAATGGATCTAAATTAAGTTGTTTTTTTTATATTGCGTTTCAAAGCAAAATGTGTCTGATTATTCTAAACGTATCAACTATTGATGCTTTAATTGCCCATTCAACAAATGCAACATTCAGAGGGTCAAATGGGTTACATGTTCTTAATAAAGCTGCTTGGACACGATCGGCGTCAAAACACTCGACATGGTGTCAAACCATTAAATCTGATGGAGAGGGTGTTGATGCCTGACCGGGCAGCTAAGCCTGGCATAGTGCACAGCTCAAAATTGATGCAGAGCTGTGATCTTCAATGTTCAGATCTTTTGAACTTTAGCCTTGCTTGAAGCTGACCTTTCGTAGCACGTCCAATCACATCAGCTGTGTATGCAGCAGGCAGATATAAACATGGCAGAATAGCTAATTCTATATGTCTTGCCATTGTCCTGAGCTGTATAACCCAAAAATAAGTTTGACCTTGGGGAAGAGGAGGCAGATAAGTAGTCAGCTGGGGCTAGCTGGTGCTACTATAGTTTGCTATTCTGTATTATCGCTATCAACATTGAACCCCCAACTAGCCCAACTAGATTGACAACTGTTGTCATTTTGGGACAAACCCAAGATTTTCGCTTTCACAAAGCAAGTTCACAATTTAGCATTATATCGCAGAAAACTGACTACTATCCTCAGTTGTTAAAGTTCTCCAAAAAAACAGCTTTCCTGGATGGGTGACATCAAGTTTCAACGGCTGGCGGCACTTCATTCTTGTGTAGTCACTCACCACCTTACTTGCTGTCGGAGGCAGCATTTGACTCTTGTCATGCGAAAGTGGCTGAAGCCCGCTTTAAACTAGGAGCATTGCAAATTAAATGCAAAGATTACTCTCACAAAATGCAGTTAGACATGAACATTAAGTAATGCCGAATTATTTTTTTTCCTGGCACAGCATCAATATTTTACTACAGGGTATTTTTGGTCATGAGTGAAGAACAATTACACCACCAGACAAAGGCTTAACTGCTGAGCTAAGGGTTTTGGAGCCTGGTACGCACCGGGCCCAAGGAACGTGTCTCTGTTAGTGTAAATGACTGTGCTGTGTAGTCTGCAACACTACAACAGAGAGCAGTGGCTGTATACTGTAGAGGAAATGTATTCACTTTAACACCCACAGGAGAAGTTAATGAAGCCAGTCAGAACTGTAATTATTTTCCCCTTTCTCAACTCAAAATCTTTCTTGACGTGTATCAGCATGGGGAAATTGTGTGCTACTCTCCAGGGGCCTCATTTATCAAATGAACCTATAGTCAGCGATTGTGGAGTGTCCACACACATTTCCAGAGAAGTATCTGTTTCATCAAAATGAACATGAATGTGCAGTACCAACGATCAAATATTTACAACGTCTCCAGACCTGGAGTAAACACATTTCCTTATGGCAAAAAAGCAACATTGCAGGTCCATATGATATTTTGACAGTTCGACCACAAGAGATACAGTGGACCATGTAATATCAAATCTAGGTAAAAACAATAAAAACAATCTTTCTAGTGCCACTATGGGGGAACTAAATGGGAAACTACGTATAAAAACATATAAAAGGCTGTAATTTCTACATGGCATTTCTCACAGCATTTACTCATTTACATTCAATTGGGATTTACCAACATTTACCAATAACAAAGAATGAATAAGAGGTAACTTATGTGTATGACCACTTCCAATAAACAAATACAGCAACAAATCAACAAATTATTGATTAATGGGGTCCTATATCTAATCATCTCTTTTTACTCTTTACTCTTTTTTTATTTTTTACATTGTACACTATTGAAACTCTATTCTTTTCAACCAGAATAGGAAATTACAGATCACTATTCATTCCATGTGATAGACAAGCTCCAAGAGTGACAGGTTGCAACTACTTATGCATGGTTCAAATACAGGGGCACATAGACCACAGGCAGTTCCAATGTTGCTAATGTGAGAGAGAGTGTGATGGGCACCAAGGGGAAAAGGTCACCTTGAGGCAGTAATTGTCTCACTGACGTATCCATGTATGGTGAGAAGAGAGGCATACATGGTGCTGGGAGCCTCTCATCAGATCTTATGCATAAAATCATGCGTAATATTTTATGTTTTTTATTTGCGGTTATTTTTGATGGCTTAAAGGCAGATGGTCCATATGAATTAATGGAATCGTAAGTGACGTGACAATGAGCAGCCATGACAGTTGCAGCTAGAATTAGCATCCTTTAATTGCCTCACTCTCCTTGAATAAGCTGGAGTTCTAATCGTTTCTCCTCCAGGGTTAAAATATAGTGCAAATAGCTTCTCTGAAAATAGACAAATTCACTTCTTACACAACACATGGTGCTGTAGATGAGCCCTGGGGCTATGACTTGTTGCCTCCTCATTAGCATTTCTCTTGAACTTTGGATAAAAGCATCATTGTTCTCGTCACTGCTCCACGCAGGGCAGAAAGGGTTTTTACAACACAGCTCCAGAATATGAAGTGAATATTAAATTCAATTAAAAAAGTAAAGAATACATAAGAAGGAAATTGGCCACTCTGTAATACTGAATCTTAATTCCAGCAAAAATCAAACATGTGACTCCAGAAACTGAGAGCACATGATATTCATAACAGCGCAAAAACATGCAAACTAGACATTAGTGCGGACAAGATATTAGTACATTGACAAATGTATACACAACTCAAGTGAGATAACCAGTGTGATGATAATTCTCTTTGATGCACTGAATGAGAGAACAGCTTACACAAGTCTTGCTACATACAGTGCTTATGTACATACCTCATTATTGGCCAGCTGAAACCATGGCTGCTTCCCATAGGTGAAGATCTCCCATAGAATGACTCCAAAGCTCCACACATCACTCTCTGTGGTGAACTTCCTGTACATGATGCTCTCAGGTGGCATCCAGCGAATGGGCAACATTGTGTGTCCTCCCACCTATGACAAACATGCTTTCATCAGTACTTAAATCCCATCATTCATGAATGACATTAAATATTACCCAGAAGTGAGATTTCTGTTACACCCAGATAAGGCACGCAGGTATTAATGAGCACTTAACCCCCTGTCTGTCAGGGGCAAGTGTCCATTTTTTACTCCTTGCTATCACAGATGAGCATCCATCATTACTGTACACCCCAACTATCAGAGCCCACCTGTCATCGCCACTTAACCCCCCACTGAAAGTATCAAAGAGAAACATCCATCAGACCTGTTCTCCTACCTGTCGGATAGGCATTCAGTACAACTGTACACCCAACAATCAAATTTTCATCAGCAGGTTAAACCAAAGTACTGTATATCAGAGAAAATCTTTCATCCAGATTTAGCCACATCATATCAGGGACCAGTTTTTGTTAGGACTCAAGAGAACGCCCCACACACAAGAAATATTCCACTCAGCTTTACAATAGATTATAATGGAAGACTGCGTAGTTTATGAACATGTTTCAAACGCGTGAAACAGCAATCATAACAGTATGGAACAACGCATGCAGAAAAATGAGCGATAAAAATGAACTATGGGAATGAAAGCACACTTCCGCTGGCTCGTTATTTGAGGAACTACACAGTGGACAGCTGGAGGCTTCTCCAGAGATTCTTGACAGATTTCCCTGCACTGATCTTAGGTAAATATCAAGTTTTGAAATATTTTTTTTCTGTGGATCCACAAAGGAAAACAGACACCATTCCTAAGATATTCAGAGCAAGAGAGAATCAATGAGGCCAAAGGGGAATTTTTCAAAGGAGAAGAAGGCAGGGCTTTGGAAAAAAGTAATCTGTTAAAAGACTGTTTGACTGTTTTAACTCATGCACCACCTTAATATGTAGTCATGCCGCCCTCCCAAACATTGCCCCTTCGTAACTAGATATTAATGGATAAAACAATAATGATCATCACAGCACTCAGATTTCATTAGCCTGAATTGTTTTCAAATCTATTTCCTATTCATGTCAATTGCACCGCATTAATCATATCTATGGCAGTGTGAACAAGACTGACGTTTCAGCAAGCTGCTTGGTATTGTTCTTTTCAACATTAAGTGGTGGCTCCACATTAATTACAGCGGTCATTGATGTTGAAAACACGTATGGTCGTGGTGCTGATTAAATGTGTAAATACGGAATTGTGTAAATGGGTAATTACAGAATGTTTGTTATCCACCATGGCTAAACCACACTTACATATATTATACTCCATGATGAAGCAGTGTAATGATATTAGAACAGAGTGACAGAGTGGAACATTGTCAGGTACGCACAATTACCATAAAGAAACACAAAGGGTGAGACGCAAAACTAAAGGCTCAAACTCCATCAACAGGTCACAGAACTTTCAATGTCTGCAGCAGTGACTTTCAAAGGATGAGTGTACACTGCAGATATGTGCAAAGAGCTGTGGGAGCATTTGGTAAATGACAGACAGACATCCACCCATTGTGGCCCAAAATATGGAGGATCAGCCCTCAGCTCTCCCTGCACAAATTTCAGAGAGACTAGCTCCGCACCACAAAATGAAATAATCCACACACATTAATTTTTCATGGTAAACTGCACCGGTCACATTGGTGAGTTCTTTCCCTTGGCGTCCCACAACTCCTACCTTCAGTTTCTACTCCACTTCACCCTAATTAGCTTCTGCTAACATCACCCCATCTACTCCATACTCTTCTATATGCTTCCCATCATTCTCTGTTATCCTCTTACACAATCTTGTATAATTGCTGCACAATTGCTGTAACATCATGCATTGATTTGTGAGGGTGTAAACTAGAATTCACATCATCCAAAATGTATGCAGGCAACAGTCACTTCTTTTCTGTTCTGTAGTCCAGCAGCTGAACTGCACAGCTGTAGTGAAGCAGATTGCAGCTGCCCGATTATCCACAGAAGTTAGTACTGAGCACCAAGGTAGGGGAAACCTTTTGTCTATTATGCATCTCTCCATGGGTCACAGAGCCAATATGCCAGCAATAAACTATAATTGTTGTCTTGTTTACAAATATAGAAAAATATTTTACCAGTCAGGTCAGCCCCAAGTATTGTTTTTAAAAAATATATAATTAACAGGCCATTTTTATACAATCTACAATATCTGCAAAATTCTGGTCTTAAGAATACCCACCATGTTGTATAAATGAGCCAGAGACTGCAAAGTAGGGTCATGATGTGGTCATGAAGTCTGGGCTGGGTCCGGATCGTCCACTAAACGCATGCAATACAGTGATGCTCAGTGATGCAAACTGTCCCTGATTAAAACATTTTAATATTGTCTAAATGACAAAAGATATATTTTGACCATATTGGTACCGTTGTCTTACATTGAAATGGGTGGATGAAAGACCTCTACTGGAGCCAACTGCAATGGAGCTAGGGAGCAATGTCTCTCAACATGACCAGCAAGTGAGCAAGAAGCCTGTTTTTGGCCACTTGGTAAATTCTAGGAATCCACCTGAAGAGAGTTTTCTTTTTATAGCATGAAACTTTTTAATAGCCCAGGAAGTCTTTGCGCGTTTACCTTGAGCTGAACAAGCAAGATCTGCAAAACAGAACTGTGTATATCACACTATGGTATCAGTGAAACTCCCCTTTCTCAATGCAATATTTATGCACATGACATGGAAGTCATTGGGGAACAATATCACTGTTGCCTTTGCCAGCTCTTCCGTCTGCACGTATTTCATGTCCTGCTATTTTCTGAGGGGCTGGCTCATCTATGGAGTGCTGTTCAGTCTTGGTGTTTCTGCTTCGTTGACTGCTCCACAGCAGTTCTCTCTAACACAGGGCCATTTTCTAGATGAGCACAGCTTGCTGTCCCAGCTAACTGTAGAGACAGCAACACGAAGACCGCGCACCGACCGTCCTCTCGCAAGATTGACCTCGAATCCTGATTGCGGTTTTCTCATCGGGCGAAATGTTCTCCCCGCCCTGCACATCCCACGCCGGACTGCAGAGATCTTTAGCAGTGGCATGTTGGCACACATTGTGCTCACAAGTGGCTGACCATCTACTAAGAGGCCAACATTTCATGTGTGTACACAGAAAGGCTGAGAGACAGGAAACCAGGCTAGTCATTAGCACAGAAATGAAGGAAGCCAGGGTTACAGATTATCTGTTCACTGAACTTCGTATTGGTTCCTGGACAGCACTTATCTCGACTATGCTTTTGTCAATTACTTTTTTAACTGCACAGCCTTTCTGTAAGTATATAAACATCATTTAAATATATTAGAGGATATAGGTTCAAGGTCTGGAGAAAAGACAACAGAGTATATTTAGTATGCTGGTATGGGTAATTAACCAGATTATACAGATCATTATTAATTATTTGTTCAGGTGCACAAGTTTCAACATGGCAAATCACCAAATACTGACGGCTGTCCTTTAACGACTGAGGGGGTTAAAATCGGCTGAGCAGCCACAAGAAAACCCCTGATATCACGTTGAGCTGTGGGGCAGACCATGTGCAATCAGCACTGTGTTTATAAGCATAAGTATCATTTACAGAGAAAACACTGCAACCCTATCCCCTCATCAATATCTCTAGCACTGTCTAACCACAAGGTGATGATTGTGTTTCATTGCTAATTCAGAAGTCAATATGCTGTTTAATTAAAAGACAATTGCGGTGTCCCGTATTGCAGCCTTTAGGGAAGGATTTTCTTCCGTATCATCCGTAATATGCATAGTGTTAAATGACAACCTCAATTTAAAAAGAGCTATTTTTACCCTACACATCCAGGCTGGTGTTATATGATGCAGTATTATCTGCCTGCGCTGCAGAATTCAAGACACCCCAGCTCAGCTGGTAGCTGAACACATGCAGAAATGAGCCAGCAGGTGAACAATAACCTCACAGAGGCTTGGATTCACCAACAATACGTATGCTAGCAGTGTTTTGGATGTGGCATCTCAATACGTGCCTGCCTCCCTCTCTCACACTGCAGTAAGAAGCAGACTGTGCCGGGAGCTCTCCCTGGCCAGTAGGTGATGTTATTTATTGGCTTTATTTTCATTTGGACTGACTTGACCGGAGGCACAGAGCTGTGGCTACAGTGCGATAATGAAGATGGCTCATCTCCTTATTGCCTGGCAACACGTGGCTCTCAAGGACTTGTAGCCCCGCCCCTACCCTCCCCTTTACACTGTGGGAGAAAACAGACTCGAGCGCTGCTCAGCCATATGAACGGACATTATTGTATTTCATTTAGCTGTGCCACATGGCAAAAAGGACTAATCTCACCCGTGATAGGGAAGACAAAAAACCTGAGATCCACTCAATCTCAACAACCAGGCAAAGATTGCTGCAGTTTGTCTTCACATGCATGTTTCAGAACCTTTCTGAGATGCCCTGTCGATTTTCGACCCTGATTGTTTTTATTAGCCATTTGCTCATACAGGTACATGGCAATGCAAGAAACTATTGCACCAGCAATGCTTAACAACCCATTAGGTTACAGGGGTCAATGCTCAGCTTTCATTATTCTGACAAGAGCCATTGGATTGGCTTCTGGTGAAAACCTCAATCTCATCTCGCTCCCAGTGCCTTATCCCTGCAGGGCACTCTCAGGCCCCCAAGGGGAACAAACATCAATATGACTAGTCAGCGATGTGAGAGAACTGTGTTCTTGGCAGTGTCTCCAATTTATAATCACTCGACACAGGGAACGTGTCCAAAGCTGTTACGACCTCCTAATCTCTCGGATCTGTCAGTGTTCCAAACGGTGGATCTGGCAGAACCGCTATCTGGCTGGGCAAGCACTGCCCTAGACTCCCACTTGGGGAGAAGGGGGGGGTGTCCTTCAGTCCCCTACATTAAGATCTGTGCATCTTCAGACTATTTCTTACCTTTTAAGCTTTCATCTGGGGAAGAATATGACCAGCCCTTCTTATATGGTAAATATGATTAAATCTGAGTTCTTCAAACATGATTGCATGGTTTACACATTATATGAGCTGTTTATATATGCACACATTACATTTTACTGTGGCAAATCGGCTTAATTACCGTTCACTGGTCAAGGATGCAATGACAGGTAATCAAACCTGCAATCATTTGTTTTTAACCAATATGTCATAAAACAAGAATATGTCTGTCCAAATATGAATGAGTAAATGTCTGATGCAAAATAAACATTTTGAATTATTTCAATGTGAAACAAGCAGTTTGTATAAAAGATGCTGCTTGAATACTTTGCATAATAACACCAACAGTAGGTTTACATTTGCTTTCTCATTTGCTGCTTTTTTTGTTTTTGTTTTTTTTCGTTTTGCTCAGCAAACATTTGCAGTGATCAGAGGTGGGCAAAGACAGGATGTCGGAAAGTGCTGACAATTGTTTGTGAATGTTTAGCTGGCTGGAAGCAGCATGGTTTTCACAGATTGGCGGATACAGGCAACATAAAGTGGTGTGAAGTAATTGTACCCCTGACATCCTGTAGTGAGCACACAAAAGTGATTTTCTCAACCAGCAGTACTCCTATTAGCTATACAAACCAAAAGATTGTCATTTAGCATGTGATAAAAAAATCAAAGCACTGTTTTGTCTTGTTTATCTAAGGCCCTTAGTAAGAGCAATAAAAATGAGGATGGTACTGTACTTCAAAACAGTACCAAAATTCCTAAACCTGCCTATGTCAAAAAATGCACACACGTGTAATACATGCATTTTTGTCTTCTATTACTTCTACCAGTGTGCAGTGCCATGCTGTTCTATGGTAAATATTTAACATTATGTGCATATTCTTCTACCCTACACAAACACTCCCATCAGAGCAATGTTGGATAGCATAAGTGACAAGCAATCAGCCACCACTTCTTTTCTATTCCTCGTCTACAAGTTCACATGCACAGTCACAGTGCCAGGAGAACTTGTGCAGCATGGTGTGAGAATTCTCCTGTGTGCATCCTTGGCCAATAATGGGTTAGTAAAAAGGAGTGGTGACCTCAGTCAGCACTAGCACAGTCAGGACTGTGTCAGAGCCAAGGTGAGCATCTCAGTACTAAGTGGCCTGATATACCACCTGAGACCCCTAGGACTGCTGCCTCAACATCTTGCACGGTGAGCTGCTAATAAACGCATGATAAAGGACCTAACGTAATTTATCAAGCCTAGCCTGTGGGACGAACACTGCCCAGTTTACCATTTCAAAGGAGGGGTATGGATATCTCCCCACCATGAACAGCTGGTTATCTGTGAAGATGAGAGGCATGCACTACAGATAAGGCTTACTGCTGATAAATATCTGAACAACAACAAGAAATTAGAGCAGTCCTTACAATCATACTTCAATCTGGTTTAACGGTGTATTATTTCAAGTGTCTTGCTTTTATATGTGTATGTTATTTATTTAATTAAAGGTGAATATGACTAACCCTTTTAGCATGAATCCAGACTCTAACATGAATCTTAGACATTAATAACTGATGACAGCATTTTCATTGTTTGGTTTCCACTATTTACTTGAACTTCTTGATGAGGGAGTCTTAAATCATTCAGGCAGAATTCCAAGCACATGTTTTACACACAAGATGAAAACAATGCCTTTTGTTTTTGCTTTACTTCACACTTTTGTTGTTCTTTTAACAGAATATGTAAATCATGTACAATTTTCCTATTATCTAATATATGTAGACTACTCTGTGTGTTCCATATTTTTCAGTAGACATTGCTTTATGTTATTGGTTGACATTGACATCAACCAGAATAACCTGCACCAAGTTTGCCTACAGTCCAGACTGTTGCATATTGCCTAATAGCCTACTGATTTGTGAAAACTGATGCATTGCACACACCTGAGTTCATTTCACGAACCATAGATCAACAGCAAGTTTTTTAAATACATTTTTTTACTTCTGCTTGATGTGCAATAGGCTATATCATAATAACAGCCAACAGGGATATCTGTGACAGAAATGCAATTGGTCATAAGATTTGTCAGTCAGTAATATAGCTGGACATTCAAAAGATAATAGAGAAAGAAGCATAGCGTGTCCATTGGCAATTTCTTGTGTGATGTGTATTTTGAGGTCAATCAAACTACCAATCCCACTATAAATTAATATTCAAACAATTCAAGTTCTCTTCAAGACATTTAATCACAAAATGCAACAACAGGCAGCCACCTGCTGTCAAATTCGACACACTGGCCTAGAATTATTTGGAATAAGCCTGTTAAGTTTCAAGTCAAACCTAATGTGTGTGATTCAGGTAACGATTATGGCTTTTAAAATCCTGACAAAAAAAAAGACAAAGAATGAGGCTGTGCCATAGCTTTAGTTGTTTCTTATATTATTTAGTTTTAAGAAAGTATATTTAGTTGATGTCCTCCTATTTCTTACCCGTAATAAGACTGGAGTAAGCAGTCAGCTTTCCATCGTGCCATTAATACAAACCTGTCCAGAATAAAATGATCAATGATGTGACTTTTGGTAAAAATGAAACATATCTCCTGGCTGCCTTTTACAGCATGTATTTTAGGTTTTAAGGAAAGCCATTCATAACACCTGCATGTCACAGGTGAATTATAGACTGCCGAAAGCCATTATCAAGCTTAATGGACTTCTCATTGTGTCTGAAAAGTGTGATCTATTTTTTGTTATTAATTCGCTACTTTGTCTTGTCTCTCGAGTTCAGGTCCTTTTGTAGACAACCTTTCCCAACACGCATCTTTAAAATGTAATCTAAAAATCAATGGGAAAAAGAAATAAGAAGTAAAAGATGATCATTTACAAAAGGAGAACTTTTAAATTGAATGTGACTGATTGTCCTCGCAGAACAAATAAAATGTGTCTGTGCCATCTGTTGACTCTCCAAGTCAGCATGTCTCACCACAGACACGCTGTCAGCTGATCTGAACAGCGCCTTTATCCTTTATTACTTCTGCTGAGGTTGTTCCAGAAGGAACAATTCCACCCTTTCTTACATTATGTAAAAAATATATGCAATTTAGGATTGTCAGCAGTTACAAGTGGAATGCTTGCATTCAAAAATGCATCCCTCAGATCCCAGAGGAAATCTATCCACTGCTTCATTTATTTCAGACTGCGATAGTATTTTAATAAATACATTAAAAAAATAAGTAATCTGCAAACAGCATATTTACAGCATGTATTAATTGTAATGATGATGAACCAGTATTTATGATTGTGTGATGTTGGAATTAGATTGAGTTTAAGGCTATTTAGAGTATAGTGTTTTGTTAATAGCATGCCAAAGCATTGATGACTGCAAACCACAAACACTTTTCAGCATATACATTTTAACAATGAAAAAATGGAAAAAAGTCTATGACTTCATTGTGTTTATCCTTGACAATTATTATGCAAGTATCTTTGATTCATACGGTCTTAAATCTCCAGTAAACTAAATTTTAAAAAGGTGGCTGCAAAACAAAGATATGACATTTCAAAGGCCAAATAAAAATTAAAACTCAAATATTCAAGTTCTGTATATCACAAGCTTGTCACAAACTGCAACCAAGAAGCCTGTGACAAATTATTTTGTTGTAGACGGACTGGAGGCCTTGTGTTCCTAAAATCCAGTGACACATTCTTCTAACACCCAGCTAAAATCATGAGTGAGACAAAGAAGACTTACCCGGTAGTAGTCAGTGCTGTAGATGTCTCTAGACATTCCAAAGTCTCCAATCTTCACCAGCAGGCCATTGCCCACTAGGCAGTTGCGTGTAGCCAGGTCACGATGAACAAAGTGCTGGGATGCCAGGTACAACATCCCAGAGGAAATCTGTGTGGCGATCTGCAGCATCTGGGACAGACCCAGCTCCCCATTGGTCTGCAGTGGCTGACCATCCACCAGGATCAAGGCGTCAGGACCATGAGCTCTACAAGGGGGCAGAGAACATCACCCAATCAGAACACATGGTTCCACTGGAAATTTCTCCTTGTGGACGTGGCCAATTTTTCCACATACGTTTTCCTAGAAACAATCTGCATAGTTTGCATAGTGAATAGTTTGCACCAGCACTTTACAAAATAGGAGTGTTTAATAGGATTAATATCTGAATGTATCTGTCACACAGCTACTTATGCCATTGCCGTGTGTGTGCTAATTTAAATGGATCAATTCTGTTTTAAGCGTGTATGTGTGTACGCATTTATTATACTATATGTGCGGGTTCTTAGGGAGGGTTTTGCTTTATGTCTCCGTCTTTCTATAATATATGTTCTGTGGCCTCACTAAGACAAATTCCTTGCAACTGCTAAGTTGATGTGGCAATAAAAAATTTTTTAATCAGGATAATTGAAAAATAAAGTAACAGAATCAGTACTTTGAACTACATATCGATGTAGTATAGGGCACAAATACGACATCCTTTGTCAATGGATTTCCTGTTTTATAAAAGAGGTTCACAAGAAATGTTAAGATAATTGTAGCTAGTGATTATCTAAAAAGCCATTTGATTAGAATCGTACTGATTGGCTTTCCTCGTTGTTGCTGGAGAGTTGAAATTCTCTCGCTGATTGCAAAAGAGGCTCCACAAATGGCTCTTGGCTGTCGTCTCAAAGTGGGCACGCTTGCCGTTCTCAAACCGTAAAGCTGGCTGCACCGGTACCCCGGGCGGCGGCACACGCTCTCTCTTCTTCCATCAGTGTGTTCCGGGTGTAACCATCAAATGTTATTGAGCAGAAAGGGCCTATTTGCATGCCAAATGCTCTCATCTCGCGCTGCGAGTGAGTACACTCTCCTGGCTCCTTCATTTTAACGCACGGCTTATTTTACCACAGGATTAATTGGTAGCCGCGACCAACATTATTATGCATTCTTTGATGTGGATGATGATATCTTGCAGTCTGTTATGAGAATATTTCATCATTTTTGCAAAATATTTTCATTCAGGATGAGTTACAGACTCAGATCTTCAAATATTAAATGTCATAGATGAAATAATTAGCAATAACATCTTTTTTGTGTAATGTATCATAACTGAAGAGTTTTATCCTTTCATTTATTCATTCATTCATTCATTTTGGCAGCTAAAAAAGCTCTAAAATATTGTTCTGCTCATGATTCTTAACACCAACATATTAGCCCAGCTCAGACTGCTATATAGCAAATGTATTTCTTTTTTGGCTTACAGAGTACAATCAAGGCAATGTCCCCTATTGATACATTTCACAATGAACAGCATACTGGTTAAATACAAAACAGATTTTAACTGTGTGACTGGCTCTCTCCTTCAACAGTACCTGAGGAATTTGTTGAGGTCTCCATGCTTCATGTACTCAAAGACCATGATCAGCGGGTCCCCATCAACACAAACCCCATAGAACTTCACGATGTGGTCATGCTGCAGGTTGGTCAGAAGCTCTGCCTCCCTCTGGAAGTCCTTCCTGGCAGCCAGAGTTGGATCTTTCAGGGTCTGCCAAACCAACAGGAAACGGTTAACCGCCTAGCAGAGGAAGTAATGCTGCCTCTGCTGGAGAAAGCATCTTGTGTATCAGACAAAAGAGGAGAAACATCATGGAGTCATACTCCGTATATATTTGATTGGGGCAAATGGTCAAAAAACAGATAAGAAAAGCAAGGGATGAATATAAATGGATACTTATTTTAGCTGTCCTCGTATACTCTACCATCTGCCACAGAGCAGGGTGATTGCAATATTCTGATGCATACAAAAAGTAAATTACTTTATCAAAGATAGAATAAATTGAAGGCCCTGGATTTGAGATGTTCCTGCCATTTTTTTTCCTTCTGAATTGGAATACATACAGGCTGAAAAAGAAAAAAAAAAATATTCTAAATGGAATGTCACGACGACCCGGTAACGCCTCAGCTTCACAGCAGCGAGCCGCCGCGTAATTTACTTTAACAGAGCTCTCATAGAAAGTTTGACATTTCATTACGGACTGAAGACACAGGGAACTGCTCTAGTCCCCTCATCACTCTGTTCGCTGACTTATTTGCCTTGAATTATGGGGCCATTACGCCACTGCTTACCTCGTGGAAGTAAATATTGCTTTGCATTTCCCCCATTGACAGCAGCTGAGATGCACATGAAATTACAATTTCTCCTGATCCAGTGAAACCAAACAATATAATGATCTTCCTCTCAGATACATTATGGACAGTTATGGCTGGTACTTTCCCATGAAAAACACAAGAATTCTAAGTAGTTGTTTACCCTTCAAATTGAAATGTTTATTAGAGATTTTTTTTCCTGTTTTTTTTGAAGATTTTGAAAACGCTCATGAATGTGAAATGTGCACAGCTGTCTACGATTACAAAATCAAATTCAGAGAATTCGGTGCAGGCGGTGTCATATTCAGGCAAAGTGTTATCTTTCAATTAATAGGTTCATATTACAATGCCATTTGTTTCAGTGTGTTAACTCCGTAAAACATTAGCTGATGTTCTGAAGGTCAATACGATTTTGAGTCTGTGTAAGTTAAACGCATGTAATGGGGTGTGAAATAATAGTAAGTGAACACAACGTCGCCTTAGAAATATTACAGTACATGGGAAGTCATAGAATGGGCTCTCAATCCAGTCACTGAGAACTTTACTCGGTTCACTCGCTTCAAAGAGGAAGCAGAGCTGAGAGACAGAACAGCGCTACATTCATTCCCATTTTAGATGAAAACAATTTGACTAACATTGCAAAACCAGACATGACAACGGCAACATTCAAAAGCCCACACCATTATATTTATGGGGTTCGAGTCTGCCACACAAATCAAGGGAAAGGGTTCACTCGGTATCAAAGAAAAGTTCCAGGTGCAATGAGAATTACACCCTAATCTCAAAGCTCTGCTCCGCAAGTTCCACAATGGCCCGGGACTGTCTCTTTCAGAGGAAAGATTCCTCTGATTACTTTATAATTGAGTTTTAGCGACACATGGTACAATTTAATTTTAATTAGAAATCCCTGGCTGACTTTATATTGCAAGTGGAGGGATATTTAGATGGATGGTGGCTCCAGCACACAGATGGCAAGGCGCTCGTCCCTATCTGGGATTCTTTATTAGTCCCGTGCCGTTCTAAGCCGCCTCCCTCGAGCCCCACCTGTACAGAACATACAGGCCCATCGGCGCCCCAGTGAATCCTGGGAGAGAGCCGGGGCGTGTGAACATGTCGCTCTGTGAATGGACTACGGCTTTCAACCACTGTGAGCTAACAAGCGACATAAATATGTAAAAAAAAAAGAAAAAAGAAAAAGGCTTCTATCGGAGTGGCCGAACTGCATTATTTTGCCCTAGAAATATCAGCTGAGTTAGTATTTGCTGATAAAAGAATAGAAAAAAGTAGCATCCTATTGTGCCTTCATTTGTCTTTATGAAATCCTCTGTAGTACATCCTCCTCAATGATCGAACATGCCTTTCACACATGAGGGAGGCTGTCCAGGCAGGATCCTCCTGTGGTCTTAGTGCCACTGTTCCAGGCGATCATCGCTAACACTGTTCCACAGATGTGGGACTTGATGAGGAGTGATGGGAAGGGACAAGCGCAGTGATAAATATGCCACACACACACACCCCTTCCCCCTCACCCCTCACCCACCTGCACATATTTATTGCTGCCATTATCTGTGCTTTGCTTTCTGGGTGACTTCATTCCAGCAGCACCTCTCTTTCATTAGAGCCTTGTGATGGCTGTTCACCGCCAGAACAAGATCTCAAGCCTCAAGCTCTTAGATGTGCACTGTAGTTATTTCAAATGTCAGCTATTATAAAGGATATTCCTGGGAAGGACAGCATAACATATAAGGGATAATACATACGACTGGTGTGGTAGGACAGTAGATTAGGATGACACAATCCTTATATGTACCCATATATTTTAACATTGCTGTGAGTTTTTTAATATAATATAATATAATATAATATAATATAATATAATATAATATAATACAATAAAATACAATATAATACAATACAATACAATACGATACAATTCTGATTCAATGAAATATCTCATGTTCATGGATAGCTGCCTGATTTACATAAAGAAGAGCTTTTTGGGATGCCAAACAATAATAATTGTGGTATTCTGTTGTAATATAAGGTATACGAAATACCCTCTCATTGAAAATATCAAGTTGAATAATTGTGACCATTATTCAACCAAAGAAAAGGATATCTACAAAACACATGCCCTTTATGCAATGTCTCCACTTCCTGGAAGCTATTTCCTGTTACCAAGTGAAAATGAAAAAATAACACTGTTGTATTTGTGCCACTGCTCTGTCTGCCACCTTTGAGGGTAACACAGGACTAAATTAAAATGTCACCGTAACACAAAAGTGGTGAGTCTAAAGTCAAATATCAGCATATTGCAAATACAGTACCACAAATTCAGAGGTAAGTATAAAAATAGAAACATTGCCCATACATTTACTGCTGAGAAACATTTTTCACAAAGAGCAATAATTAGGAAAGGGCAGAAACATTACTGTCCTACCTCTTTGCTCTAGGCTCTAACTAAGGTTCAATCTTTAAGAAGTGCCAAGAAGTCAGAAAAAATTTGGTGTAATAATGGTTTAAGATGTTTCTCGGTAGTCCATTGCCTGAACTCTTTGCACCACTGTACTGGCAACCCTGCATTGGCAGGTATAAAAAGTGGTTTGTGCCCTTCAACCTGACTATGGCATCCTGCTATCTAGAGCTCTAGAGCACTTGATGAAGCTCTCAGCTCATGATTGGGGCGACATAGGGGCGACATAGCTCAGGAGGTAAGACTGATTGTCTGGCAGTCAGAGGGTTGCCGGTTCAAACCCCGCCCTGGGCGTGTCGAAGTGTCCTTGAGCAAGACACCGAACCCCTAACTGCTCTGGCAAATGAGAGGCATCAATTGTAAAGCGCTTTGGATAAAAGCGCTATATAAATGCAGTCCATTTACCATGATTGAAATTTGCAGTCAATTAATTTAGACTTTTTAAGAATTGCATCTCAAACTAATGCACATACATTTATAATTTAGGAGTATGCACTTCCAAGCATAGATGCCCATTTTTGATGATGTCATCAGAGTTCCTTACCAACATCACCTTAGAGACTGTTCCTGGTGAAATATCAGCAAATTGAACTGCCCCAATAATTACCCATCCTTCAAAGTCTTGGATTTTAGTCATACTAACCATAATTATAGGTGACCAGCATGTTTGTACACAACCCTGAGTATGCTGGGATGGTAAATGGTAAATTAGCTCAGGAACCACATCTGCATGGAGGCAACCTCTTCAAATATACTTTGTGTTCCTCACTTACCCAAGTGTGTCCACCTTTTAGCCACTATCTCTAGATTATATCTGAAATATTCATTGAGAAATTGGTTGAAAATGAATTACCTGACCAGATGTCACAGCAGTATGTGATCATACACTGTGTTGACATTGCTACAATTATAAAAGTAAAACATTTTTGGTTTTGGACAAACAGATTTGTTTATGTTGAGCAACAACTAACCAGCAGGCAACTGTATCTCTATCTTGTAGCAGCAAATGATTTGCCTTTCTATTGTTACAACAAAGGATGGGCCCTCATCAGAACAACATGATTTGCCCCATGGGAAAGAAGGTCCTACTGGAGCAAGGAGCAGTTCTGAGAGAGGGCTTGTAATATGTACGTTGCTAGTGGCAAATTGCTAAGAGGCCACAAAAGCTGTTATGCTCATTCAATCCTTGTGCTTGTTTGTCCATTGATATTAGCCGTGTGCATGTGGAAGGAAGTGGCAATGCTTCAGTTTCACAGGAGCATCTCCAACCGACCAGCGATAAACATAAAAAGTAAAAAGGGGTCACAAACGCAAAACCAAATTTTCCGGGCTCACAAGTAATGTTGATGGATAGTCTGCTCCAGGACACTGCTGAATATCACACATTTATATTCCTAATGGTCAAGTCGTTGGTGTGGATTTTAGTATCCTTTGATTTTGGGTAAAAAGACAAGACCTAAACATTACACAGAAGTGCCCTGAATCCTAAGCTGAATGTCTGCATCCACTCCGGTGAAAAGAACTTCCCTTGAGTGTTCTGAGAAAGTTCAGCTGCACCAGTCTCTCACTGCCATAGGCATGAAAAGGACTTATCTCACTTGTTCCAAGAGTGTACTGCTGTACCAGCCACTCAATGCCTTAGAAACTGTGCAGAGTCCTGCGGGCCATCCAGAAAATGATAACTTGTTTTCACATTCTGAGAAGTTACGGGTGCAAACCAACTCAAAGACAAACCATACAATTTTAGTCCCTTGTGCAGTCTCCAGGGGAATTTCACCACTGAGGCAGCAAAGTTGGAGCAGCAAAGCTGTAAGGGCTATCCTGTTCTGGTTATCCTTCGAGTAAGTAAACACATCAACTTTTCAACACTTCAACAACCAGCAATTATTCACTGGTATGAAATATGACAACATATTGTTGTAATAACTATATAACATACTGATATATTTGGTTTGTGTTGTATGATATTGCATTGTATTACTGCCATATATGAGACTAATTTTAAAACACAGACTAATAGTTATACTGTATATTATCCAAGTATTATCATGTACTAATGCACATCATATCAATAACCCATTGATTGATCTAATTGATCTAGGAGTATAGACTTTGTTATTGAATATGTTATTGAATGAGATTTTATCAATACATGTTCACAAAATTAATAAAGTTGGTGTTTATTATTTGTGTTAAGTCCTTACTGACTGAAAGGACTCACATTAAATTTGTGGTCAACAATTAATTTATAAATCTTGGTAAGAAAAAGACACAATTACCTGGAAAACAAAGTATCTGGAACATTAAAAATGTATTTATTTCTTTATTTATTTATATTGGTTGGGGGGGGGGTGTTTCTGTTCCTTTCCTTTCAGTTTTAGTGGTTGCTGTTTTTTATTACTTTGTTGCACTTTAATGAATTCATAACTGTACTCAACCTCACAGTTGTATGCGACTGTAAAATGAACAGTGCGATAGAAATGGAAAAAAACATCACTGATATCATTATAAAGCTGAATAGAAGCCAGCATCTCCTTGTGAAAACCACTTCAGAACAGGCTATTCTTTAGATGGCTGCTGGTTTGTGAGCAAAGTGACCTCTGCTACACCACTGAAGGATAAGCAAGCAGTGGTATGGGAGTCATTTAACAGTGTCCTCCCATTTTTAGGTTCTACTGGACTTAAATGTGTAAAAATGCTATGCTATGCTAAATGCTATGTTATTCTGGCCACTAAGGGAATGAATGAAGTGCCACAATATATCTGTCACAGTCATAAAACTGGTTACTCCGCAGGCTTCGGGATCAGACTCACACTGACTGTTGAGGTCCACCTGGCTGAAGCTCTGTGGGAAAGTGGGCTTCTGCTGATATTCGTCACAGTGATAAACTGGTTTCATTCTTGTCATGTGATATGTGTATTGATTCTGACAAGTATTTACTGAAATTGTGTGTGAACCAAAGGTGATTAATGATGACTCACTGGACCGCATGTGATTTCCAGTATCTACTGCATTTTTCCATTTACAAATCACTTCCTGGGCATTGTAGGGAAGGAGATTCTTTTTTTCTTTTTTCTCCTGTAGAGACATCCTTTGGCGAAGATTAGACTTAGTATGATAAAGACTAAGACTCGGTCATTAGTTTTTGATATACAATCTCCCAGGATAAAATCCTCATATCTACATCGATTGTAAGTTACTAATCCTTTGTGTCTTGGGTACTGCAAGATGCATACTGGTTTCCAGTGCCTTTAAGGATCAGGTTTAACAGTACTCAGACAGCCTGCCCCGTGTCAGGGAGCCGTAACCAGATATCAGGTGGGAGCCGTAATGGAGAGATCATCTCTTACCTTGACAGCTACCAGCATCTTGTCCTTGGTGGGGCTGAGGTTATAGCACTCTGCCAGGAAAACCTTCCCGAAGGCCCCCTCTCCCAGCTCCCTCTTCAGAACAATGTCTCTCCGCTTTATGTGTTGCACGTCTGCAGACAGGGAAGAAAGGCTCATTGTGAACCACGTTGTGTTTTTTTTTTCCACCTCCTAAGGTCTCCGACCAGAAATTTCAAGGGATGCGCAGAGACAGATTGCGCTGTTCTCATTCAACGCAGGTGGGCCATGAACAAGACGTATTCCACGGCATCCATGCAGGAAGGGCAAGCTATGACCGTTTGCCTGGGGAATGTCATGCCAGACGAAACACCATTTTTAATGTCGTCATTAAGCAAGGCCTACCTTTCAAACAAGCATGTCAGACCTGTGCACTGACGTGAGCTGACAAAAATACCAGGAGACCACGAATATGAAACAAATGGCTTGGGTTTACACATGTCTGCTATTTACTAAACAAAGAAATAGATCTGCTAAGAGCTTTGTCAATTGACAAAAAAGTATCTTTTTTGTATATTTTATACAGACATCACTGGATCAATCTCCTGTGTAATAGGGACAGAAGAAGTCAATAATCTCTGTACATTTCACCTGTTTAAAATTCCTGAAACTTGTCTGTCAGGGGAGAATGAGTTCCATATGGCCAATCAGGACAGCACCTGCTATTTACTCAGAATGTTAAAAAGAAGGCTGTGGGTGAGGTGTTCACCAACATCAATAAGGAGTTGACTTGCTGATGTCAGAAATCAGATATATTTCCCCCTCTTTCTCTTGGAAGCCTCAGAATAACTGTGTTATTGACCTATGGGGGACATAAAGACAGATGTGTCTTAATCTGTGATTGGTTGACAATAAGGCAAATATTCCTCCAGCCAGGTTGCTAATCACAAGTGTGTATTAGGCGTAATTCAAGTCAAACCACTGCTGATACAGCAGTAAACTGAGGAATGTGGAATTGATCCAACAGAAATAGTACTCACTTCTGTCCTGTTACATCTAGTTTAAGGACATTTCTTAGATTTAGCAATGTATTGACATGCCACTGAGGTGACTGTATACATTATTTTTCAACAACTTAAATGTGCTCATTTAATTTTGAACTGGAAAATGAACTTTGTAGTCAGCACCACCTTCACCTCTCTCACAGCTTGTTTTCCCCATGAATGATTGCGATGCTCTAGGTATATCGTAAAATGCCACAAATTTTGCAAGCCAACTAATGAGACAGAGGGAAAGAGGTAATTGAGGAGAAGGCAACCCCAAAATGGGACTTTTCCTTTTTCAGTCAGAAACAATAGGGAACAAAACACATGGAACTTTGTATTCATTATGCTACTTCTGCTCCTTTGAAATTGACAGAAGATCTGGTAATTCCCAAATAATTCTAAAATATGGGAGCATTATAATTTTATTTTTCTCCCTCCCACAAGGCAAAAAAAAAGTTTTTTGAAATTTGGTGAAAGTTGATTTATTTTCTAACCTCTTGGCTGTATTGTAACCCTGAGACAATTTACTGTTTTAATAGATTTAAACAATATCTTTGTAAACGTTGGAAAGCCTTATTTGTCAGTGCGTAAATCCCCTACCTGGCACCCGACAACACCCTATAGCTACAAGCAGCAACAGGGTCTTTATGAATCACCTGCAAGCATTACAAGAATGGGGCATAACAAAAATGACAAGCATAAACTAAAAATAAAAAATCTAATTCAGATCCCTCTTCCAACTCTGTATTTACAGTGCCCTACTTGCCATCCATTATTCAAGGTGAAGCAAGAGGAGTTATGCAGTAATCAGTTAGGGAGTCACTCTGATGCCCCCCCTCAGCTGCTCTCTCTTCTGGCTCCCCTGCTCCATCATGCCCTGCTCTTTCAATGCCTTCTAAAGAAAGTTGGAGTCATGTATAATGCAGAAGCACAATGGGAGACATGTGACTGCAGCCACAGATATTGAGCTTTGGAAAGAAGGCAGGGACAATGGTGCCAAAAAATACTTTTTTTGCTGGACATGCTTTGTTTTGTTTTCATGAAATTTCATGAAAACGACAAAGTGGATTTATTCAAAATATTGGTTAGGGGTTACATTTACTCATTCCATCTGCGCAATACCGTTCATAAGCCATTCGGTTAGGGCATGTCTTGAAATTATTATTTTTTAACGAGATGGGAGAGGTTTACTGTGTTGCCAGCAAGGTTTGCGTGCGAGAGTGTCTGTGGCTTTGCTAGAGAGCGAGAAGTTTCATGCATTGGGTGGTATGAGGTCAGTGTCGAAGGTGGCAGATGGTGTTACAGACTCAGCAGGTGCCCTCAGTGCACCACAGTCCCTAACTGGGACTCCGTTTATCCCACTACATTACCTCATTTCTATGGCTATTCCCAAGATCAAATGCGAATAAGAACAAAGGAAGGACAAGCTTCCATTTCCCACATTTATCTTTATTTCATTTTCATGTATAAATCTAAATCAGGACTTTTCACCACTCAGAGACTCTGATAAATAATAGATAGCACACTTTCAGAACAGAGAATATCAGGTGCTTTAGATGAATTGATGTTGCAGAAGGCAAAGACAAACAGAAAGGTTGTCAAGCTGAGAAAAGGGCAGGCAAGAGACAACGACAGATGAAGGACATAAACCACACAGCAAGTGATTACAGCAGACATTTCTATAGATTTATGGGTAGTAAGCCCTCCTCCCTCCAGCAGCACAGGCACACACCCACACACACACAAACAAACACACACACACACACACACGCCATATGCACACGCAAAATAATAAGGTCATTGCATTCTTATTGGTAAATAATTTCTATTCAGCAGAGACAATCTGTGTCTGTGTAAAAAAAATGAACACAAGTTGCACAACCAATATTTATATAATCTTATGTCATTTAATATAAAGACCATATATTAATATTTACAGCTTGTTATTCACACTTGTTATCGAGGCAGGAAATTTCTGTCACTTGTAGTAAAAAGCTTAAAGAAGAACAGCTAAAACAAAACAATCCCATGAAGAAGTGGCAGAAGAGGAATTGCCATGTAATGAGGAGCAAGGTGATTGGATGGACACAGAATTGGCAGTTTGATAGTTGTGTACTGCGAAAACAGGGTCCAAATTTTACCCGGTTTCATATAAAATGAGGAACAAATGCATTTCAAATCAATTCAGTCCTCTCCAGGTCGGGTGTGGGCGTTCATAATTTCACATCACGCATCTGACCTGCGCATGCGCCTCGTGCTCATATTAGCCTCCCATTGGAGGAGGAGCCCCGACCTTGTTGCGTCTGCAGCCCAAGAGGAAAACAAAGACAGTGCCATTCATAACCGCTGTCGCGCTCTGAATGTCGAAAAACACAGCCCTGTAAACAAACACAACAATCACACAACCCTAAATAAGTCATGAGGCTTAAAGCGAGCACACTGGCGAGTGAAAATGACTTTCATTGTGTCTTTAAAAGCATGAGACGGAACAGTGTTCGCACTTCAGGGACAAAGACGGCGTGCGTGTGGAGATGGTTTTCAGGCATGCCTAACGGGGAGCACAGAGAGTCAACAGAGATCACCTCCATGCTGCCTGAGCCACAACATCAAGGGTCATGCTGGCATAAAGCTATGTTCTTACTCATGCCAGTATTCCTGTTGCAAAAATATTCTTATGTGTATTCTAAAGCATACACATATGGGTTCTCACGCTATCTCACTTTACAGTATTATCATCATGACTTATAGTTCTTCCAGAAAACTATGGTAGTTTTCTTGAAGGACCACCATGGTTCTTTCACAGTCAGTACAACTGAAATCTGTGATGACCTCTCCATGGTTTCCCCCCCCTTTTTTCATAAAAGCATTGACATGTTTTAAAAAAATATATATATATATATATAGTTTCAAACGACAAGCTACAGTAGTGTTAATTATTGTTTTAATGCAACTGCATCCATTATTTGAACTTAGAGACATTTGCATATTTTGATCTTTATAGTTTTTTGTTCCACTGTGTGATAGAGCATAGTATTGTACAGTGGTGCTAAGCTTCTATGTATTCATCAATATTTTTGAGTACTGGGATGGGTGAGTAATTTGCAGGTGCTTGGACTCTGAAGAGAATATACTGCGAGGAAAACACTCACTCTCTGAACCTCTTCACAGACTCTGGCTGTGAGATAGAATGGTCTCAAGAACAGGTTATGTAGGGCGATTGATTTGAGCAAAACTGTAAAGATCAACTCAGTTTGGTACCACAACCAGCTTATTGCGAAGTACCACAACATTAAACTCCAGAATGTGCCACAAAAGTTTCATCGCCTTGGCCTCTCCTGTCCATTTTACACAATTGCACAAACACACGGTTGCATGTGTGTGCTTTCACAAGTGTGCACGCACAAACGCATGCATGCATGCACACACAGTGTATATTGTGCTTTTCTTGAGATGACATACTTTAATAGAATGCAACACATTATTCATTTAAAACAGTATGCATTGTATTATTTGCTGAATCATTCACTGAATATTAACTGAATATTGCTGAATATTAACACTACTTTATGTGTTGAACCAGTCACTCTTTATTATTCAAAAGACCATAATGACAGACATGGGAATAGTTCATAATATATATTATAGGTGTTGATGCATGAGCTGCCCTTCTGTCCAATATTTAGACTGACAATGCCCTCTGGGAACACTTGTCTCTTCACACAACTCTTCATAATGCTGACCTCCAACACCTGCTACCTCAGAATGGCTCAACATCTGGAAGAATACCTCAAAACTCAAAGGAATTGAGAGGAGTTTAGGCAAAGAGTGAACACTAAAATCCTACACTGTCTCATTTATAATGTGACTGTAAAATGATAAAAGCTGAAAGCAATACTCAGTAGACCATTTTGAATCCTTTTATTGCCGTTTTAATGTCGTTAAACTGATACGGTTTTTATTTGTCAATTGTTCAATTATTTTTTATCATTCAGTCATCATGCAATTCAGAAAAAAGCTCAATTGGTATGTTTATGCAAAACAACTGATAAACTTGATTTGTCTAAAACTTAATATAAAATAAAGGACATATAAAACATTAAACCTGTCATTTAATTAATTTACTGTATTTACACTGAGGTAATTAATAACATAATTTCCATATATTTAATCTAACACACACTACCTGGTTCATAACAGACTGGAAATGTACAGCTGATAAAACAAGGTTAGCTTCCAAAAAGCAATGACCATTATGCAAATGTATTGTAATTGCGTGTCCTTAATGAATTAAACCCAACACAAATTGCATGCATATATATTAACTGTTTATGTTAAAAATAAATGGCCAAGGACTATGTTTATAAAAATTGCTTTCATTCACATTCAGGTACACAGGTCAAAGTGATCAGTTTTTCATCTTATATTATGTCAAATAAAATACGTGATTGGAAATGTTATGCAAATAAATGGTTTTACTCCTCTGATCCTGAACATCATAATTTTATCAAAGATTCTTAAGGAACCATCAGCTGTTTGTCTGTAGTTATACTTCAACAACAATGAATGATTATGAATATCAACATATCACAATACCAGTAAAATAAATAAGAGAATTGTAGCCAGGAATCCGATATGGTAACAGATAACTTACAACAGTGCTAGTAAGGCTTCCCTGCTTAACAGAGTCTCCAGTGTTGATTGGGTCTGCACTAGATTTGTGACACAGCTCTTCTACTGAACTGCAGAGTAAAATGAAGTGGTGTTTGATATATGTGAATGAGTGCCCTAGTGAATTGACAGAGGATATGCATAAGAAGAAAATAATTTTGTCAACAAGAGTGCTTTGCACTTCCAAAATACACACCAGCAATGACAAACAATGGTCTATATCAGGGATCTGAAACTGAAATCCTGAGGGGCAATGGTGTCCGCTGGTTTTGGATGTGTTCCTGTACTTAAGCACTTAATTTAAGCCATTGATTGGCTAAAGAGTCTGCACACCTTGTTTCTAAGACCTAAATTTGCTGCTGATTGGAGGGATTGGGGAAATAACCAAAACCAGCAGAGACAGTGACCCTAGGCCTGGAGTTTGAGAATCCTGGTTTATATATACCTCCTAAACTGCTGGGGTCACACAAGGCTGTAGTAGTCTCCTTGTCATAATATTTTGGTATTGATTATATGCAGAGAAAACAGATTTAAATCTGCATGGGTACACTGAGTATTTGTGTGTGTGTGTGTGTGTGTAGGCGTGTGTGTGTGTGTGTGTAGGCGAGTGTGCGCGTGTGTGTGAGAATGTATATGCGTGTGTGTGTGTGTGTGTGTGTGTGTGTGTGTTGGGGGACGGGGCTGTCAGAGGTGCTTCAATAACTACCTCTTCATTGACAATTTAACACCCGGCTACAGAAGTTATTGTTATCATTATTCATCCTGGAACATTAGCTGTGGGCCTAGCGAGGGGAGATGCCGACCTTCCTTCAGTGACGTGTCGGGCAGCTCGGCGTGAAGCTCGCCTTTAAATATCTCATTTAAATTCACTTATTCTGTCATTAAGTGGTCCGCTGGTCCATCCCGTCCTATCTCCACCCCTCCGAGCAAACTATTACGAGTGCCTCTGCAGCCAGAAAGCAGGATGTGTTTCTTTAACCTTCAACTTCCCCTCTGTACACTTTCCCTTGCATTTCTGTGCCCTATTTACACAGTCTCTGCTCTGAGGACCCTGAGGATTAAAAAGGCAATATCCAGGGGCTCGCGATCATTCATTTAGCCTCGGCCAACCAAGCCCTCCACTGCCCTCGTGATTGCCCAGGCTGAGATAAAAAATAAAAAAAACCATGATGGGTTTCATCTCTCCAGTGTGTATGTGGGCACATGCGTGTGTGTGTGTGTATGTATGTGAGCGTACATGTTTGTGTGTGTGTGTGCGTGTGTGTGTGGTTGTTTACGTATGTGTGTGTGCATGTTATACTGTGTGTGCACGTTTGTGTGTGCACACGCATGTGCGGGTGTATGACTGTGCATGTTTGGGTGCACATGCGTGTGTGTGCATATGAGTGTGTGTGTGCGTGCGTGTGTGGTTGTTTATGTGTGTGTGTGCATGTGAGACTGTGTGTGCACACGCATGTGCGTGTGTATGACTGTGTGTGCATATTTGGGTGCACATGCATGTGTGTGTATATGAGTGTGTATGTGCGTGTCTGTGTGTGTGAGGGGGAAGGAAGCGACCAGTGTAGAAGATGCTGAGTGCAGTCTATTTGCATCTTCTGATGTTCACAGAAAGCACAGGGCTGCTGTAAACCCATGACAAAACGCACCAGAAATGAGTAATGCTACTGTGAAACCACTTGCTGTGGTGCTCTCTCTCCTCATTTCCATAAATATACTTCTTTTGTCTTCCTGACAGAGCTGCATGGATTAAACAAGCACAAATGTCTGTGCCTTTTTTGCAGGCACTATTGTCTTGAGTGCACACTTGTGTTGAATATGCATCAAAACAAGGGACTGCATGATGTCTCAATTAGAAGTAATTTACAATACATAAATTGGTCTCTGTAATGTGCAAAATGAATGAGCAGTGGTCTTTGATAGAGACCACTTTTAAAGGTCATCTTCTCAGCATGACTAGCAGACCAGCACTGCAGGCTGCATTGCTTTTAGACAGCGATGTCTTCTGCGCTGTAAAACAGGACAACAACCCTTGGCCTGAGCTCCTTTCAATTTGGCCGTATCTTCTCTGGCCTGAAGTATTTCTTTCTTTAAAATATTACCTTGGAATCTCCAAAATTAAAAAGGAAAGCGTGGACAAAATGAGGGCCACGCTGACTGTGGGCCTTTCATCATTGTTATGAAGTGGCTGCATTGTAGACTAAATCAAAGAGCTATTGTTTAATTCAGGCTGGCAGATCATGACAAATCTTTAATTAAAACAGCAGGCTAAGTGATAAAACAAAGAACTGGATCAAAGAAATTATAGATTTTGCTTGATATTTATCTGTCATTCGGCCAGGGGGTTGTCCTTTGTCATCCTCCTTTATCTCACTAATAAGGGCTCGCTTCACGCAAATGATGCATTAGTCTGGAATGGAAAAGGGACTGACCACACATTGTTCCTCTGTTGTTACTGCTTTTCAAAGCCTTCACTGCAGTGCAGCTGTGAAAGCCCTCAATCCAACAGAAGGTACCAGCATTGACCAGCTTGATTGCTTCCATCCTCTTATGATACTTAGCAATATAATAAACTGAAGTAAAAAAAAAAAAAAAAACTGCTGCAGTTAGACACCAATGTGCAAGTTTTGCTTGAGATATAAGCTCCATTGTAAATGCAAATGTGCCATACACATGAATCAAAGCCTCCTGTAAATGCCTAGTAAACACAGACCAAAGTGTCCTGTGTGAGAATGCGGTCCAAACTATGAAGATGGGGTCAAAGATTCAGAGAGGCTGACGAGGATGTTAAAGTAAATGGATAAATAAATTAAACCACTATTATTTTTCCTGGATCTGAATGAAAACCAAGGTGGACACGCAACATTGTGGGATGATACTGCAGGTGACAGTAGTGAATGGCAGTTCTCTGGGCCCTGGGGACTGCTCTTGGGCAGTCATAGTGAAAAAGAGCATCCAGCTAGGTGATAAAACCATGGAGGTCATTGCTATTTTGCTTTATTTCTCTTCTTCTCTAGCCTGCCATGAGCATTGCATGACCAAACATGAATTTGTAATCACTAAAAAGAATGCATTGCACAGGATGTACAGTTATGGAGAGGGCATGCTTGGCACATGCGGCGATGCATTTCTATTCTACAGGCCAAACAACTCAGTGCCCTGACTGCAGAAGCCTCTCTCTGGAAGCAAGCCCCATTTCTGCTGATTTCAGATCAGTTGTGGTAAAAGGCAGAAATCAACTGCTGCTGATACAAAGCAAAAAATAAAACCTTTAGATTTTTATATAGATTTTTTAAAATCACTTTCTCAACAAAATTGCATTTCCACAGACACCTCTTGCCTTCTCACGTTGTAAGAAGCAGACAAGCAACGTTAACCAGCAGAAAAGTCAGTATTTCTTGAACGAAGAGTCACTTGTCAAGTCACTGAAGCTTCCAATTTGTGAATTCCAAAAGTTATTCAATAAAAAATTATAGTTTGCTGTCAGACCCAAGTGTGGAGAAGCATAGTGCGTGCTATTTTCACATGCACACACACGTGCACACACACACTCACAAGTGCACACACACGCATACACACCCTCTGACTAAACTTAACTGGCTATTTTAATGAATAATTGAGGAATAATTAATGTTTTCACATATTAGCTTATCATTATCTCCACAACTTCACTGAATCCAACTGAACATGATTTGCGGTTCATTCTGATTACTGCTTTGATTTGACTTTATTTTCAAAAAGGTCACATGAGTTCAAAATCCCAGCAAGTGCATTATGTAAAAACAAATGAAAAACAGACACTATGTAGTGTGAATAGCAATCGTGTGAATTATGTACTGCATGTTCAGGAGGCTGCCCGATTCAATTAGCTCCTGTAAAACCAGAGCGCACTTTCAAATCTTGTAGCAGTACTGCAGCTCATTAAAATACCAATTGAGGGGCTGAACCAAACAAGTGATTTCACAGAGCATTTTCCTTGTCTGTTGTATGCCTCTCAGTTACTTAAAAATGCTCATGGCTCTTCACATCTTTGATCTTTCAACAAAAAAAAAAAAACAAAAAAAAAAAAAACAATAAAAAAGAACAGCTGTTTAATGTTCTTTGAAGGAAAGTATACTGCCACAACAGATAAAAAGTTCTCTCCTCTCTCGACTTATTGATTAGCTCTCCTTGAGAATAAAATATATCATGGGCTGTAGTCTGGTCAAAGACAGTAAAATAATTGCTTCCTGCTTTCACAACTTTTCTTCCTTATAAAGGTAAGATGGGGCCATAGCAATGAAGTTCAACTGCAGGCATTAAAACAATTATTTGAAAGATAAGGAGATATCTTGACACAATCTTAAAGCATGAGACCCTTGTCCAGTGCAATCTAACAAAACCACTTTTATATAGGACACAAAGAAAGACTATAACTCTGCACTATCTTGCCCTCTAATGAATTTAATTTGTTTTATTTTATAAAAGCATGTGCAATAAAAGATGTAATGATATTAATGGGAATAAGGTACACAAAATGAATTAAATGCAGATATGGATGAACTGCACAGAATTGGTCATTAAACCATTTAGACAATGTAGTACCTATATTGTTCCGCTATTAGGCTACATAAAATTCCTTAATTTACCTTCTTGAAATGTATTTTAAGTGCAGAAAACTGATCAAATTCAGTGGGCGTGGCTTTTTTTATAAACTGAATGCGCAGGCTAAATGGCCAAGCAGTGTGCACGTTCAACGTTAAACGGGAATAACAATGCAGGTCCACAACAAAAATGGGTTCGCATCAAATCAAGCCTATTTTATTATGTTTATATGAAATCACATGAACTTTTATTCACTAAATATTTATTATTTAACTTCAGATTTATCAATTCCATTGCACTTTCTTCACCTTCATTTTATCACATAATCTTTGTTAGATCCACCCCTTATAGATTAATACACAATGTTTAGTCAATGTAATGAGAAGTTGGGTGGTGCCATTTAAAACTCAACCAGCATCTGTATAAGAAAAAATGTGGTAAGATTTATATTATTATTATTATTATTATTATTATGATGTCCGGTATCCCACACTGGAGGGTACAATATGGAAATACCCATCAGATAAATGGATCAGTATCATTTTCTCTGTAAGTGTTATTGCCCGAGAGCAGGTAAGGGCAATAATGTCTCCGCTTCCATCTAATTATGTGCAGGTATTCAACTCAGCAGGCAAGTTGAAGCTCTTTATGAGACACAAGAACCCAATAAAAAGACCCCTCGTTCCCGCAGCCTCAACCCCACCTGAACCCCCACTGCACGCTCTGCTCTTCCACGTGAAATCGTCAGTTCCACCTCATTTGAATTCCAGGTGCGTGAAATGAAAGATTAGTTTAATACGAGGCCTCTGTCATTTATTTATTAGTTCCCGATCAGTTCTGCAGTGAACGGGCCTGATGGATTATAAATCGGCCACTCCGCATTAAAAATTCATGCAATCCATAATGTATAACTGTAGTAATTTATTTATCAGCGCTAAATGTGATTTCTTTTCCTCTCATTGGGTACCGTCTTAAGCCCAGAGTGCTCTCAGAGGCCTGGCCTCGCTGGGGGCGTGACTGTGTGGGCAGGTACAGGAGCTGAACACCACTCATCATTTAGCTAAACGCAGCCAATGTGCTCCTGCCAAAAAAAAAGCCCGCTAACATGGGAGACTGCCAGACACTGCTCTTCAGGCGGAGTTAGCATTCACATCACGCACACTTTGTCTGCTCTGCGTGACAAATCTACCAGCGTTACGAGCCATTCGTATGCTTCCTCATAGCCGGCAGGCATTACTTGACTTTGTATTGGTCAGACGGAAGAATGGATACCGGCTTTGTTTGCCCGTGGCCCCCGTCATCTTTCATCTGCTTTCGACTGAGCACTTAGCGGAAATCTGAACAATTAGGTTCTACACAATCTTGTCTTTAACCCAACCTGGAACAGGAGTCCCGGGAGTTCGAGAAACAGTGATCTGTGGGATCCGCGTGGGCTGGCACAAACTGTTTTGGTCGGAACAAGACAAGGGTATAAAATTAGGTCTGGAGTCCGCCACCACATTTTATCAGAAAAGGGACAGGCTGTACCCCAGGGCCTGAACCATGAAGCTGCAGTCGAGGTATGGTACTATGGGCCAGATCTCCTAAAGGACATTATGTGCAGCTTTAATGATAAAAGCCGGCAACAAGCGATTTAGCTTCTAATTACGCATAATGTTTGAAACTGCCAATTAAAAACTCCTTCAAATGCTGTGGGAAAAATGCTGTGTGTCTATAGCCTTTACACATATGCAATCACTTATGCAGTTAGATTTAAGGTACTGAGCGTAAAAAAAAATGTGGAGAAAGTGACTGTGACGTCACCCATTGACAATCTAGTGAAAAGCATTTTGAAGCCGCGTGAGTGCAGTTTTTGGGCTGCCATGTTTTACAAATTGGAGCTTGAGACTGCACAGTAGGGAAAGGGGGGACCCTTATATGGTCATGAAGTCTGGGCCGGGTCTGGACACAGTGTGATGGATAGTCCGGGGCCATTACTAAGTGCATGAGACAGTGCCCCGCCCCCGAGTGACCCACAGTGACTGTCTCTGCATGGCCCACAAAATAATTAAATAATGTCCAAATGATACAATCACTTAACAAATCAGCACACAGGGAGAAATTAGATAAAGAAAAACACCTATTGCAATGGCATGTTCTTGTGGGAAAAAAATGATTGACATTGTATTTTGACTGTATTGATATAATTGACTTATGCGTCAAAGAACTGGGTCACTGAACGACCTACAGTATACTGGCACTAGGGAGCAACCTCTCTCACCAAGACCAGGAAGTGAGCTTCAAAAGGAAGGATGGTTTTGGCCCCTTGATTTAAACATATGTTGTTCAACTAGGATGAATGGCTGGGTCCATTCGGCCAACTGTACTAAAGCCAATGTGTGTAGTCTCTCTCTCTCTCTCTCTCTATCACACACACGCACAAACACACACACACACGCACAAACACACACACACATGCGCGCACACACATACATACACATAGTGCAGCCCATACGTATTTAGACAGTGACACAATCTTTGTTGTTTTGCCTCTGTACTCCAGCACATTGGATTTGAAATGAAACAATGAATATGAGGTTAAAGTGTCAACTTTAATTTACGGGAATTTACATCCATATCCAGTGATCCATGTAGGAATTTCAGCCCTTTTTAGACACTATCCCTCATTTTATGGGGAACAAAAGTACTTGGACAAATGAACATAATGTTAAAGTTGTATTGGTTGCAAATCCTTTGCCTTTGATGACTGCCTGAAATCTGTGACTCATAGACATCACCAGATGCTGAGTATGTTCCCTGGTGATGCTCTGCCAGGTCTGTACTGCAGTCATCTTCTGCTCCTGTGTTTTACTGGGAGGGTTTTGCCTTCATCCTTGGCTTCAGTAAGTGAAACACTTGTTCAGGATGGGTGGCTGACCAGTCAGGCCAGTCAAGAACATCCCACTTTTTGGCCCTGCAAACCCCTTGGTTTTTTTACCAGTATGTTTGGGGCCATTGGTGAAGCACCGTCCAATGTGTTTTGAGTCATTTGGTTGGATCTGAGCAGGTAAGATGTCTCTGTATACTTAAGAATTCATCAGCAGTCGCACGATCAATGAAAATAAGTCAGCCAATTACAATGGCAGCCACACACGCCCAAGCCATAACACTACCTTCACCATTTTTCAAAAACGATGGGGGGTGCTTTGGATCATGAGCAGTTCCTTTCTTTCTCCACATCTCATCTGTCCATAACACTTTGTTCCAGAACTATACAGGTTTTTGTATGTACTGTTTAGCAAACTCTAACCCGGCCATTCTGTCCTGAAGTGGTTTGCATCTTCTGGGGAAACCTCTGAGGTTATGCTGGTGTAGTCTTCTCTTCATTATAGTCTTCATTATAGACACATCTATGCCTACATCCTGGAGAATGTTCTTGATCTGTTGGATGTAGGGGTTTTCTTCAAAATTGAAAGCATTCTTTGGTCATCCACCACAGTGGTTTTCCACGGTCTACCAGGTTTTTTGCTATTGTTGAGCTCACCAAGTGTACTTGTTTCTTAACAATGTACCTAAAAGTTGATTTTGACACCTGCAATTTTTTGCCTATGTCTGAATTATTCTGATTTTTCAGCCTCATAATTATCTGTTTTATTGGTATTGATACTTTTTTGGTCATAGTGTTGAGAGACAAGAGCAACAGACTTCACACCCAGAAATAACTCTCTTAATTGCTCATTCTACCTCTAATTTTTAAGATGTGATTCATCCATATAAATCACAATCAATTTATCCATTATCTGTTAGTACTTCAGGCAACTGATAACATTGACATTAATGCCAATGACAATGGCAATTACATTAATTGCATGCTATTTAGTGTCTTCATTTACCCTTCATAACCTATTACCTATAAAATGAAACAACAGTAATGATGGGGTGATGAGATGATGTAGACAACGCCTTTTGCCAAACATACATTATAGTGTTGTATTTCTTCCTTGTTTTACATTTCAGTGATAATTTATTGTAGACACAGCTGAGACCGAGTTGAAATAAAAAACTACAGTTTCTGTTTTTAAAAGTCAGTGCAGTAAGATCAAATACTGGCCATAATGGATACTGGAAAATAACTAAAAAAACAACTTCTTACTTTTAAAAAAAAAGGGTTCCAGCAAAAAAAAAAAAAAAAACTATATGGGAATCATGAAACATGTGCAGACCTTCTAAATTAAAACCAGCAAACCCAAACTAAACATGTGCAGACCGAAACTAAAACTAGCAAACCCGGACTAAAACTGAAATGACATTAAAATGGAAAGTGTTATAAAAACAAAAACTAGTGAAAGATTTGAGATCATTTAGATGGGTAGTTAAAGTAGGGCAAAACAATAGTCTAATATTACTGTGTTGTATTACTGTACTGTAAAAAGTAACATAATACTTGTATTGATAAATATTTTGTTGTAAATATGAGGTCTGTACTACGGGTGCGCAGAGACGTCATTATCTGTATCTGTATCTGTTCAACCAACAAGATTATCTGTCTGTGTATCTGTATTCAGATAGAATACCGGAAGTGGGTGTGTTTTATACCGGAAGTCACATTAAATCGGGCAAATGTTGTATTTTCTAACCTAATATTCATTGGCAATGCAATTGTTGTGCCTTCAAAGCATCAAACTGATTTTATTTACAGATAAAACGCCACATAAAATGAAAATGACAAAACATATAAAAAAAGTCTCTGACACGCCCTAGCTATAACATTTAAGAAGCAGTATGTAAAATTATGTAGCTGTATCTATTGTTAAGGTTGAGATAAATTGAATACCCTATGGGCAATATACAGTTTTGAGAAAATGGCTGTTAAAGGGACCTTCAAATGCTAGTAGCCAATGAATTTGAAGAGTTCTGCTTGTCTTTCCTCCATCCTCACAGTGACAGCAAAGGAAATAGCCACATATTGTCATTCTAGCAGTACATTCCAGGAAACAAGATTTTTAACAATATATGATTCAACCAGGTCAGTTTTAAAACCGCAGAGGCATTTAATCATAAAAGATGCTACTATAAGCTCATTTTATGCTTTGTGTACTTGACGATGGTGTTATATTATCATCTAAATTAACTATTTATAACAATTATTTATCTTTAGTTTGTTCATTTTATGAAACTATAAAAGTTATAGCAGCAAAATATCAAAAAATATCAAAATTGACATATGGAACCAAGATCATCGTTTTTGATGGTGGTGCCTCCCCTTAAACTGCTTTAGAATGCTGGATTTTGTAGCGCATTGATTTTAGAACTGTTAAAAGGCCGAGGTCTCCCTTTACTGAGAAATACCTTTTTTGCGAGGTTAAAAAAAAACCTGGACTGGAAGAAAAAAGAACTGGACTGGAAGAAAAAAAAAAACTGGACTGGAAAAAAAAAACCTGGACTGGAAGAAAAAAAACTGGACTGGAAGAAAAAAAAACCTGGACTGGAAGAAAAAAAAACTGGACTGGAAGAAGAAAAAAAACTGGACTGGAAGAAAAAAAAACTGGACTGGAAGAAAAAGAAAAACCTGAACTGGAAGAAAAAAACCTGGACTGGAAGGAAAAAAAACCTGGACTGGAAGAATAAAAACCGGACTGGAAGGAAAAAAAATACAGAGTCCCCTAAGGGTCATGGTGGGGATTTTTAGTTCTTTTTTTTAGCTGCTTTTGCGTTCCCTCGCAATGCTTTTGCATTAACTCGCAACGTTTGACATTCACAACAGTTACATGCAGGCTACCTTTCCATGCAACTCTGATAATTCATCTTGCCCTGACTCTACATTTTGGACGGTGTAGTGGCATGCGCCCTTTTGTAATGTCTAATGTTGATAAAAACGGAATGTCATCGCTTGCAGTGATTTGTTAAGGTTGTTTTGTTAAGGGTGTTATGTAAGGAATAAAAACACAACGGGCTGTTCTGTTATTGGAAATTATACATGGCTTGGCTGAATACTCGATTCTGATTGGTCCAAGGGTGGGCATCATTTCTCAGTAAAGGGACACCCTGGCCTTTCAACAGTTCTAAAATCAATGCGCTACAAAATCCAGAATTCTAAAGCAGTTTAAACAGCAACATTAATCTTTCGCTTTTGAATTGTTGTTACATCCACTCCCCTTTTGATGGCAACGCTGAATCACATTTCTAGTTACTGTTGCTAGCTTTATTTACGCATCCCGCAAATCGGAATCGTCCCTTATTTGGACAATAGAATAGGCGTTGCGCGTTGAACTCATGGCTACGGGACGTATTTTCATTGCTATTTTTGCGAACGACTGCATTTATAGTAGCCGCTGTTTTGAAGACAATTCAATAGTCAGCTAGCTAGTTAGCTGGGACAACAAGCATGCCGTGAGACCATTCTGACCTAAAACCAAGAATTTTAATATAGGCTAGATAACAAGTGAGGCCGAAGCTGTTGTAGCGAGACAGAGCTCCATCAGGAAGCTGACTTGTAGGCCTCTGGTCGTTAATTCTATGAAAACAATGATTCTATCAAAAAAAAATAGTTCCTTCTCGTTTTATACCATAAAATGAGTTTATATCATGTATACATACATTTTTTGTCATTACGTTATTTAATAAAACTGCATGAAACCATAAGTCAATCAAATTCATCTCCCTAGCACTGTCTTGCTTTTAAAATGGTGTGGCCGCGCAGTGTAGACATAACGTCTTTCTAAGACCCTCTGAAACGGGTTTTGAATGCCAGCTAGCTTTATGATAGGTTCGCCGTCACAAGGCAGCTGCTATGTGCCGGAGTTCCAGATACTCTCTCTCTGCCCGTGTAACGTTAGATAGAGGCTATGAGAACTCGACATGGAGCTGACTTTTTTTCCCCGAATCCGAATAATAACGAGCAACTTCAGGTAGAAGAAATATCTGTTTCCATCGCATTATTAGTGCTTTCCTGAATACAGTATTCGGATTCGGATACATCCCTAGTCTGTACCTATGTAAATTGACTAGGAATAAATAATAGAGCACTCTAAATAGAAACACACATAATGGGTGCCGAAATGTTCATGGAAACGTTCCTGAGCATGGTTAACAATCCAATCTGACTAAACGCATGTTTCGTGAATGAGACCCAATGTGTATGACTGCAGCTTTAGTTACTGCTGCATTTTCAGGCTGATATACTAAACTCAGTAATCCTAGTGCTCGAGGGATAAATATGGAGAAGCCACTTCCAGGACTCCATTGCCAAAAAAGCCAATATGGGGGCCATGAAATTGGGAGCCAGCAAATTAAGTATTTAGAACTAACTACGAAGGGACAACAGCCAAGAATCACAATATGGAGAACAATGGAGGGACAGTGAAGCCAAAAAATCCACGGTAAGAGCAAGGGTTTTGGAAATCCGCAAGTAAGATTAGTCATCACAAAGCATCATTTGAATCAAAGCAATGAGCTTAATTTAATTCTGCTTCATTAGCTCAGTATTCCTAGAGTAAATAAACAGTAGATATGGAGCTGTTGATGTGGAGCACAGAGAAAATACCAAAATAAATTTCTGCAGTACAGTAAATTAAATTCCTCAAGATACTGACAGATTAAATTGCATCAAATCACTGTGTGTAGCACTGAGACAGCACACCATTTGCACAGAATTTGCAATTGCTGGATTCCACATGGCAACCATTCATTGTAAACAATTTCTCAAGGGCACATAAAATGGCAGAAAACTGATCTATGCACCACAGAAAAGTATATCTTAAAATCAAGATCAAGGGCAAAGGGGGCAGAAGGGATTCTTTGTGTCAATAGTTGTAAAGTTTTAATTAAGGCGCTGAATTTATAAGACTTTGAAATGATTTTAAGATTATTCATATACACAGAAATATGGCACAATGGGATTACAGACAGGGCTGGCCCAACCATTAGGCCAAAGCTGCCCAACCCTGTTCCTGGAGATCTACTGTCCTGTAATACTATTACGTTTTCTATCATCAATCACCCCCTTTCTACTAACAGGTTTATTACTGTTATGAATACATACAAGAAATGACAACAACTGATCATGTGTAAAATGCAATGACAGAAAGCCAGAAGAGAAATAAGCTCTACTTGAACCGCACGAGAAGTGAATGTAGAAAAGTTGAAGTGGTGTTAAAATTGCTAGGGCAGGGTGGCGATTTGTATATTTTCATAACAGAATGACATGGGTCCAGGACTGACCTTTACCAGTAGATTTAAAGATTAGGCTCAGGTCGAGAGTGTGACTGAATGTGAGCCAGCAGTACTCACAGGTTGTGGGTTTGTTGCAGTTGTGTCCGTGCCTGAAGTACTGGGGGTTTTCGATGACAGGGATGCGGGTCATTCCGATGACTACGGCGTCAGGGCCGGCATCCAGGGTGCAGGGGGTGATGATTCCGTGATTCACATGGTGCAGGGGGCTCGCTGAGTCCTCCTCCCCACTTATCACTGCCACAGGTCCTGAGAGGAAGAAAGAGAGGAACAGAGAGATTCAGTATAGGATGACACCAAAGCATGGTATGACATCACCCGAACAGCACAGCTCCAAATCAAAATCGAATTCCAGATAAATAAATGAGAACATTCATAATGCATTAGCAATGCATCTAAAACCAATACTTTGCCTCTCCTGTAGGCGGGCTCATTTGTTATCTTACAAAATAGTTATGGAGTGCACCGGTCCTGCAGCACAGACAACTGCACTGTGAAAAATCAACGTACAATTCAATATTATACAGTGCTCTCTTCCTGATTTCCTCTATTGTTGCATATTAGTCACAATGAATGGTCTCAGATCTTCAGACAAAATGTAATAACAGACAAAGGGAACCTGGATAAACACAAAACATTTTTAAAGTATAATTTCATTTATTTAATGAAAAAACGTAACACCCGTTTTGCCCATGTGAAAAAGTAAGTGTCCTCTTAAGCTTAATAACAGGTTGCACCATCTTGAGCAGCAGTAACTACTATCAAATACCTCCGATAATTTGATATCAGTCTTTCACATCACAGTTTTGGCCAACTCTTCTTCGCAGAATAGCTTTAATTCAGACACACTGTTGAATTTTCAAGCATGAACTTCTCATTTCAGGTTCTGCCACAGAATCTCAATTGGGTTCAAGTCAGGATTTTGACTAAGCAACTCTAAAATTTTGTTTATTTTCAGCCATTCAGATGTGGACTTGCTTTTTGTTTTGGATCATTGTCTTGCTGCATAACCCAATTACACTTCAGCTTCAGCTCAAAGACAAATGACCGGATATTATCCTTAAGAACATTCTGGTACGGAGCAGATGGTTACTTCAATAATGGCAAGTCGTCCAGGTCCCAAGACAGCAAAGCATCCCCCCACCATCACGCTACCATTGCCATGTTTGACTGTTGGTATGATGTACTTACTGTGAAATTCTGTATTGGCTATACACCAGACATAATGGGACCTATGACATCCAAAAAGTTCCCCTTTTGACTCATCTGTCCATAGAACATCATGACAACAGACTTGGGTGCTCATCCATGGAGTTTTTCTACTCTCTACACCTACTCAGTCCCATTAGCATCATCAGCAGTCACAACAGTCACTGGATTAGCAGACAGCTAAACTTTGGAGGCATTGTTCTCAGTCAAGTCTGCAATGCATAAAACATTACAAGACATATGAAATGAATGCTCTCCATGGGAGTGCTCCTTTAAGAGGCAGGCGCAGTCATACGGAATGCGTAGCAGGGAGAAATCTGTACCCTCTCTGTGATCACGGTTATGACAGGATGAGGAGCCACTGTGGTGGCAGAGTGGCAGGAAAGTATACACAGCTGGGAAAAACAAGGACTTGAGTTGAAGTTGTCCTTCAACACCTCAAGAATTAAGGTGAAATTCTCAGGGCCGAAGGAAATGAATTGAAATAGTGAAATAAAAAGTAGCTAAGGAAAAAAGTTTTAATCTAATAAAAGTTTTTTTTATTTTCAAAATTTACAATGTTTAATTTCATACTGTTTTTTTCAGAGTGATAAATGAACATACTCATTTCTTTCTCAATCCTGTAAATTCCGTGAACTTTTATGCATTCAGGGTTCGAAGTGGTAGTGGCTTTTCACAGGTGTACTGTGCACTGCACTGAGAAAGACATCAATTATCATTCCATTCACTGCCTCCATTCCCCTGGGTTGATATATACATGAAACTTGTGGTTTTCCAGATCTGAATAAACGTCATACTTGCCTTTAAGAATAAACAATGAACTTGAACTGAAGTTATGACATGTTTTTATTCTCAAGAACTGTGATTCAGAGCAAAACAACAACAAAAAAAGGTTTAGAATTAAATGTATTTCTTCAAGACTCTTCAAGATTTTTCTCAAACAGAAAACTTTGTGTTAAGTCATATGACATTACACATTTGGGACAGAAGTTTATTTATTTTGTTCCATGACACACAGAGCACTCCCCCTCCAGCATTTAAACCCACCAGGATAAAAAAAATGAAGCTGGCAGAAATGTGTGATCAAGCAATGCCCATAGCTTAATCAAACCAAATCAGGAAGCAGCCACACCTTAATAGGTGTTGACAGGGAATGCTGTGCAATTGACAAGTCCGATACACAGCGTGGAACGAGAACAAATAAACTACCATACCCTTCTTAAGCAAGGAAATTATTTGTCATGACAGACTACACAACATGGGGAATTTGTCATCATGATATTATTGAAAGCCCTGGTGCAATGTAGTATATGTAATTAAAATCCCCTTCATATTAAAATTGCAAAGCAAACTCCTACTGCTGCTTTCACTGGTATGACCACAGCAATTACTGCTACCACTACAACCACCACTCTCACTAAACCCTGCTTTAATTTAGTTGACAGGATGTGTATGGTTTTTACAACATTCCTCACAAAAGCAAAGGGAGAGGAGTATCTTACTTCAAGCTGTCTGTTGAGGTAAAGCACTGTGTTGTTCAAACAAACCAAATTGCCATGTAAAGCTCCCATGGTGCCTGTATTACTATAGTCAAGCTGGTGCAAGCCATGAAAACCTCTCAATTCTCACAGATACAGAACAATTCATGCACACCGCAAAGAAGATTCATATACCATCCCATCAGCTTTCAAACAATAGTGCTGAGGCTCAGCCCATTATCAAAGCAAAAAGGCACATTTGTCTACAACTTCTTTTGTTTTGCTTTCCTAACAAAGAGACCAGCAAGAACACCAACAACACAAGGCTGACGTTTTCTGGTCTCCAATAGTGCCCAGCCTTTTACAATCTTCTGTCAATCACATTTGCCAGCACACCCACTGGCGACTCACCCGGTCACCATATAACAGCCAGCATGACAGAGATCTAGAGTGACTTGTCAGCTTAACGAGCCACCGCAATACTCTCAGGCAAGGCTCACCAATCAAAAGAAACAAAAAATAAAACATGCAGAATCAATGAGGTATCGAAGAGGCAGACAGATGGGTGAAACCAGACCATAATGAAGTCTCCCTGAGGCAGGCGAGCCTAATGAGAGATGGACTCTGAGAGAGAGAGAGGGAGAGAGAGAGAGAGAGAGAGAGAGAGAGAGAGAGAGAGAGAGACAGAGAGAGAGAGAGAGAGAGAGAGAGAGAGAGAGAGAATACCCCAGTCCCTTTACCATAAGACCGGAACAGTCGTAGAATGTGCATGTCATTTCAATAAACAAGCACATTTCCAAAAGAAGGTGAGCACTCGCACAGCAATTTCACATATTGCCAGCCACAAAATTACCCCCTCTGCAAATTGGTCATTTAAAATGTGCAGATATGTTTTTCTTCTTCTCAAATTGAAGACCTCGAGTCATGAAACCTTGAAAGTTTATTAAAGTAACTGAGTCAAAAGAAAGTCTTCGTTAAATCAAAACTTGATTTCCCTTACTCTTTAAATCATTGCTAGACCAGCTATACACAGACACTTATTTATTTACATTGTACCAGTTATTGTGCAGCATAAAAAGTCAGTGTAACCTGTCTCACACTTCTCCTGCATCCTCCTGCACGCTCAGTCGGGCCTCAGTGTGCAGCCAGAACTGCTGTTTTACAGCCTCAGTGAAAGTAAATACATAAATCAGTCTGAGTCAAGAGGAAGTGAAATGGTTCTGATCCATAATGAAAGCCTAATGCTGGGGTGAGCAGGCTGAATGCCAGCCCTCCTGTGAAACATAAGAGGTTGGAGGGGTTGGATGCAGAAACAGGCCATTGTTTATATTTATTTTACCTGAGCGACAAAAAAGCACATTCCACACTGAATGTTTTTTTCTTCTTCTTCTATAAATCACACACTGCGGATTGGGATTTGAGACTAAAAGTCCTTGCTGGGTGTGCACAGTTCCGTCACAGAGATAAAAACTCCACATTATTCCACAGTAGAGGAGGCAAAGAGAGCAAAATAGTTCCAACTTTGCACACTCCACCCCTTCTCCTCTCCTCCCATCCACAGGCACAAATAAATCAGTATCATTTACTCTTCATCATTCTCCTGTAAAGGACAAACCAAATAAAATAAAAAGTAAAAATGTACTGTAAACAAAAAGTTATGTAAACATGCGACATATACAGTAACCAAAGTAAGATACCTGTGGTTCAAGTTTTCCTGCCACCAGACCCCCCCCCCCCAGCCCCCCACATCCTTTAGAGTAGAGGCTCAAGTGCATACAGTTTATATGTAGTGTAGGACTGAGAACACACATACAGAGTGCAGGCTGCAGCCACTGGTGTAAAGAACCAGAGGCGGACTGATTAATGTGCAAAAAACTGAGTGGGGAGGGGGTTACCCCTCCCCCATGCAAAGAGAGGGCCACTGCAATGGAGCGAAAGTGGGACACTGCAGGGATGGCATCTCAAAATGTGCTGCTACTCTGTGCGCTATTACAATTTCACTGTCAAGACCAGCTTGAGATTACCAGGCAGAGGATGCTATGCTTGCTTAATTTTCATAAGTAAAAGAATTACAGAGCGACAAAGCTGATTTATTTGCTGATTGATTTACAAGAATGGACCCAGGAGGCAAAGTTGCAATGCTATTAAAACAGGCAGGGCTCCTACAAAATGATCTGCACGGTGCATACAAAAATTAAATATCTCTGTCTGTCAAATGGTTCTGGATTTCCACTGGCTAAAATTGTGAAGTGCCGCATGAGCTAGTTTTAGACTAGTCTTTCACAAATCATTAAAGCAGAATGTCACAGCTAAAGGGATTGGTTCGGCATTACGTCAATCACATGTAGCAGGCCTTCCAAACATATGTCTGCATTCCAACTCTGAGCCAGAGGGCTGCTCTGGCATATTTTCTATTCAGAATTAATGACATTTCTTTCACCTGAGTGGAATAAACAAGATGAAAGTCATTAATTGTCAGTCATTGCATTTACAGTACATCATCATCATATCATTCAAAAATTCTGATACTACTTTAAATTCCAAATTAAATTCCATACTTTTCATTGGTGAAACTGCTGTAAATTAAGTGTAATTCACATTTACAGTAAGACACATACTTCCTGTGTATCTTTAACATATTTTAAGGACAAAAGATCCCATTGCTAAACCAACGCCTTTCTGAATCTCAAAAAGTAGTCTTTTTGGCTGGACTGCAACAGCGGGGCCAGCCCTACAAACGCGAATGTCTATGACTGAGTGAGTGATGAAGTTACACCATTGGTCGGCCGGATCACGTGTGTTAGGTCCAGCCATATACTAGATTTTGACTTGGTCTTGTTGCATAACATATCACAATACACTGTAAAACAGATTTCTCTATATGATAGTTTTTTTTTAAAATCCCCTATGACAACAAACAGGACAAAATTATTAAATAATTTTAGGAAATTGTATACATTATTGTTTGCATGTACATTGTTAAAACAGACCTGCTTTGGGCGAGCTACCACACTGTGGTGCATGGATGATTCTCATGGCCATGCCAGTGCTGACTGTGGCCGGTAGCTCCATAGGGTAATACACAGCTGGCAACTTTATCACCCAGGGAATGGGAGGATTTAGTCAGATAGGGTTCCGTGCGCATTGCAGTCAAAGCTGCATATGAACTTCCCCTGACTGTGCTCCATGCGTCAATTCACATGTGGTTAAAGTTCATATTCCCAGCTTTCAATTAAATACTTTAACAAAGGTACTTTTATACACCATGGTCTCACCATGTAGAAATTACAGCCCTTTCAATACATACTATATATGCATTGCATACAAAACAACATCATATGTAAGTCTTCTTATACAACAGAAGGACAAATATTGAGACTGTTGGCACTGGGTGTGCGCATATGTGTGTGCATGCATGCATGTGTGTTTGTGTGTGCCTACGTGCGTGCATCTGTGTGTGCGTGTGGTGGACTGCTGAGAGAACAATCTTTCTAATGGTTCCCTGCAGGCCCTGGACAAACATCTGCAGCAATGCTGTAACAGAGACATGGTACCATCACAGAAAACCCTTAAATAAAACTAAATAGAAAACACTATCTTAAATTCCCTCAGTATGCATTTGCTGCTGTTATACTATACTTCCATTTGAACACATCTTCACTTATTAGGATGATGCCAGTGAATGGAATTATGGGTGATGATCCTCAATAAACCTGCAGCACTGCACTATATTTACCCCGCTGGTCAAGGAGAAGTGCTGGGAAGCTTGACTGCATCCATAATAGCACACCATGTTAACTGGCCTGTTGAATTCCTTTCACGGGCAATTTCATTTCCCACTGAAGTTAATTAGGGCTCAAAATAAATTGAGCGCACACACAAAAAATAACAGCACAGTCTGAAAACATATCCTAAAATGGCAAACTCACTTCATCATAAAAGAGAGGATAAAAAATTGCATCCTGTGCTGGAGCGGGCATCTTAAGACAAATAAAAGAAGACATTTCTGATGGAGAACATTATAAAACACAGAAATATAAAGTATGGCCTAGAATAGAGCAAATGATGTCATTCTGTGTTGTTTGAGCATCATTTAGAAAACTGGGCCCAAAGCATTCACCAATAGCCAGCAAACTGGTTTTCATGCATCTTTACAAATCTTCCCTGGCAAGAGCGATTTAGTGCTCTTACCTGGGAAGGCAGCTTGTACAGTGCATAAGCAACCAAAATCCAGCTGTATGCAGAAGCAGAGACAAGAGATTCTCACCAATCTCCAGTCTGGCTTTTCTTTAAAAGGTCAGAAAAATGCCCAATGCTGGACATTGCGTATGATTTTCAATACTAATCCAGCATAAGAAAGCTAATTTACAAGACATTAAAAAATGTCTCATTAAACATACTTGTATGAGTTTCTCTTTCATCACATTCTATGGCAATGCCTGTACTGAGCTTGGTTTCTGTAAATAGAGAAGTTGCTCATACTCTATATTTGGACTTCAGCCCACAAGCAGAGGGATATAATAGTTGTTATTATTGCCCCTAAAGTCCAAATTTAGCATCCAATCTGTGCAGCACATTATGTCAGCCAATGGCTTCATTGTGCAGGTGTGTTCATGCTAAACACACCAGTGTTAAATGGGTATATGCAAAAGTCTGGTTATCTAATTGGGGGGCTGATTGCAATGTACAGGTGTCTGAACAGTGCTCAGTGTGAATTAACACAGATGATTTGATTTCCCTCTGCTCATTTTGAATACACATGCTGCAGTCTTCTTGAAACTATTTCCCCCCAAAAAAGCACAATTTGTATGTTCAACTAGAAACTGTACAACAAAGGGAGGATTTTAAGGGCATATATAACATTTACAATACATATTTTCCCCAATATTTTCTTGCACATTTATACGTGATGAGTCACGCATAGCAAACTCAGATTACAGGGATTATCCATGATGCTTATGAACAATGCATGGCAAAGACTACCTGGTTTAATTTAGGGCTACATTGTGCACCAATTATGTCGAATGAATCATCCAATAAGTATTCTCGGTGCCTCTTTAACCCATCTTACTTTGTTTTGAGTATTGGATGGTATAATGTTATCTTAAATCCATTAATCAAAGGAAAAACTGGCATCTTGTTTTGACCGACTGCCCCATGTGCTGTAATTACAACAGGGAGCTGCTTTTCTCCCCTTTACGATTGACCCCTTAGCTACTTCACTCCTACAAAAAACTGCTTTTATACTACAGATTACCTGATAAAGTAACACGTTGATTGAATTAGCACATTAAAACACTTATGGTCCAAATTTCAAATCACACTAAAAACTATTTTAAACACTTTAACAAATTTAAAAAAAGAACATAATCTCTGCTGGATTGTCAGGTTCTTAATAGCAGCATCATATATACCACATTACATTCCTTCATGTGCACATCCAGCACTTTCCTTGCATTCCGCATCCCATCCAAATTTATCACATTTCCCATTATACTTAAATAATTTTGAGGGGGCTTAAAAAACAATTTAAAGCTGAATGGAGTTAAATAATGATTGTTTCTCGTGAAATGCCAAATGTGGGCTTCAAGTTACCACACAGTTAAATGTCCAGTGTTAATTCAGCTCTTAACTGATAACATTTGATCCCACTGTGGAATGTGGGACCAAATGTTATCTATTAAGTGTTGAATCAACATTGGACATTTTTCTGTGCAGCTATTTTTTATGAACCCACCCCCCCCCCCCCCCCCCCCAAAAAAAAACTGCATTTCCTTCAGTAAGGAGGGGGGGGGCTGCTTTTCCTATAGTAAGCAGACCATATCATGTGAAGGTCAGCTGTGTGCTGGACCAGTGGCTTGAGTGGGGGTTAGCAGGCCTGGGGGAGTACCAGGCTCCCCATGGGGCACGCAGCAGTGAAATAGTGCTGACCTTGACCTGGGAGCCATCACCTCCTCTTTCTCTCTCCATATCACACATACGCACACATACACATACATGCAGAAGTGCACACAGAAACAAATACAACAGGTGCACTCCTTCATCCATCCTGCACTGTGCTCTCTCAGAAGAACTGCAACAGCATCCTGTTCAATGGCAAAAGTGCACTGACTTTTAATACATAGCAGGAAACACCGGTGTGACTATATTACAAATTAACTGTGGGTGCGCTGGCTACCAAAGTTTTCTTTATTCTCCTTTTTTGTAATTAATATTGAGACAAGCCAGAGGTAATCAGGCAAGAATTCAAAAAACATCTGAGAGGACTCCAATCTGTACTTACGGTATATGTGTGCCCAGAGAGCCCAGCCCTACTCTGATTTAAAAATATATAAATAAGCAATTATTTTATTATTTGACAGAAGGAGGCAAGATTTGACTGTAATGCTGATGGACAAGCAGGGGGACCCAAACTGACTACCCATCTGGGGCTGACCAATGTGAATGGGTGGGTACCTTGTTCAAAACATATAGTGCTCTCTTGTGAGCTGCCCCTCGCCAACCTGCCCATCGCAATATCTCATGTCGGAGCAGAGGGTCAAAAAGATCTGATCTTTGCCAGTAGAATACGAATCAAAACCTGGGCATTAATCAAAAAGAGGAGTGACTGGCGCGTGCATTTATTTTTCAAGAGGAATGCATTGCCTGGGTGGCACAAGCTGCTCCTCGCCGCTGGTGTTTGATTTCTCCTGCATGTCGATGAGCGGGGTACTCCAGTGGGGGAGCCATTAAGACCAGGAGGAGTACGACACCGGGCCCATCCATTACATTCAGAGAGAAACGAGGGGAGATAAAAATTGATAATGTTGCATCATCCCGCGCGGGCGGGCGGCCGAACGCTGGTATTGAACGCAGGCCATTAAACATTTACCTTTATTAGTCGCGCGAGAGCGAGGGAGAGAGCAGAGAACAGAGCGGCACTCAATCAGGTGTCCACGGGATGCTACCCACCTAACCAGGCCCCGACAAAGAAAACACACACACACACACACACACACACTTCTCTTCTCCAGACCTCGACTGTTTTTCTCCGCCCTGTTTTTCTCTTGCTTCCCCAATCCTTCTCTCCAGGTGCCCTTTTCATTCATTCCAGTGAATCACCTTTCATACTCGCCCCCTTCCTGCAGCACCCCCATGCCAGATGAATACAGATTCTCTGCCTGTCTCACTGTCAGCAGGGCTAGATGCCCAGAGCACGGCTAATTAGGTAGCATGCTGTCAGAGAACAAACACAAGACCACCTTCATTGTGCCTTATTGGTCACTAATTTATCTCTGCATGTCTTCCTATACGACTTCTATATGACTTCCATACTACTCACTGGATATAAAAGATAATAGAGAAGTACATAAAGATGTACACACTCCAGCATGAGGCCACTGGATGGAGCTCTAAACTGCCCACATATCTCTGATATGTTAGCAACAGTGAATTAAAGATAAATAAATATAATTCACTCAAATAAAAATAAAAAATCACTTCACTCATGTATTATTATGCCAAGAAAACAGCAATCCAATAGCGATTTTAAAAAAAGGTTACCAGCCATATATTTGTGGATATGCTTAAATTAAGCATGAAGTACTTTGTTAAGAAAAGGATAATGCCCATATATGGATGTGTACATTTTGCCTGAACAGGGACAGCACACACTTGATGCACACTCACTTGCACACACAAACAGCAAGTTCAATTATCAGCACTATATACATAGGCTGCTCCTTTATAGCCTATTACAAAGTTCTCAAACTTTGCAGCCAATACATGGCAGTGAACAACACCTAATCATTGCATTTAGTAATAGGCCTCCATCTGACGATCTACAATATATAACAATATAACAAAAGGTTAGCGATAGCCACCGACCGGATGCAAACAAACACAACCACTAATTGACAGGCATAATCTTCAGGTATAATGACACCAGAATAATAGGTGGAGAAGGAAAAAATTGTACCAGCGCCAATGAATGCAAATGATTAGCTGAAAGTGGGAAAAACCGGCCGAACATGACAAAAAAATTGCAGAAATAATGACAAGCTGCCCAAAGCCATTTTTCCCCACAAAATAACAAAAAAAAAAAAATGCCCAGTTGGGAGTAAATCCACCCAATCTGGTTACACTGATGGCGGGGCTGATTCTAGCCCTCCCCCTTCCACACTGCGCCTCTCTCCTGGGGGAGGGGAGGAGCTCTGGGACAAACGCTGGCTGCCTGGCAGTGGCTCCTCAAAAGGCAGCTCTCACTCGCCCACTCGCTCCTGTCCTGTCCACTAATAACATCACCCTGTTAATAATCCGTAAATACACTGATGAAAGCGCCTCAGTGGTAACAATGTCTGATGGTCTGAAAAAGTAACTAGATTTGTCACTTATTGCATGTCACTGCATTCTTGATGTACACTACAGTGTATGTCAGCTTGCTTAAAATGCGTAACTAAAAAAATAATAATTTCAAGTAATATGTAAGGTTGCAATAGTAACTGTTAGCTAAACAATGATGGCAGACGCTAGCAGCCAAGCAAAAGCTCAGAAAGCTACCTACCCAGCTATTACATCTATCAGTTCAGCTAAAGGACATACAGAAAAGGGAATGCTATGTGAATTACTTCCCGTCACATACAGAAGTCTCCATTTGCATCCATCCCAGCATAAATCAAAGTTTAAGTTTGATAATCTGTATTACAAGGACACAACTAATCCCCGCTCAGTTGCTTTAACTGAATATTTACCCAGTTAATTAAACTGGTAGCCTAACTGAAATAATAACACTACAATAACAGTAAGTTATTATGGTGAACAAAACTATCTTTAAACTGTTCTAAATTTATTTGGAAGTTGGATGTTTACCAAATTACCAGAATGGGACAAAGAAAGCTTGAACAGAAGAAGTACAAATGAAGAACTGGGACCATAAGTATAGATCAAGAAAACATTTGGGGGCTATTTGGGGGTTGCTAGCATACAAGTAATAACTGTTGTAGTCCATCAAGTAAAGCTAAATACATTGGTATGCATTGTTTAATAGCATTGCCAATCTTCAAAATATGATAGCATGAACTATTTTATTTTTTTAAATATAAAAAGATATTTTCTGGCAGTGTCAGAATTTTGTGATGAACGGGTAACATTGAGGGACAGTCACAACAAATACCACAGAATCTAAACTGTTCAGAAAGCTCAAGGTTTTCTTTCAAATCAGTCAAAACATTAAAGAGGCATGACCATTGCTTTCCCCTATTTCTACTCCTTGTAAAAATATAACAAAAGAATGTTGGGCCCAAGACAAAATGCTGAGGGAGTATGCTCAAAGGTTCTGCAAATAAATGCCCCTGTCCCTAACTTCAGTTTTCCATGGGAGTGATAGGATTTTGAGATGTTTCTGTAGTGTACTGTGATAATACAAGACAAGTCAAGAAAGGAGCATGCCTGAGGTTAACTGTAGTACAGACATCATCAATGCACCTTGACTTGTACCTGAGCTAGCATGAGGGCTTTCTGACAGCTCTCCGCCAATTATTTCCAAGAGCACGTAGGGGCAGGAATGAGCTGTCTCTCATCCTTCCGTCATCAGTGACGCACAAAACGAGGGTGGAGGGGTGGAAATGACACCTTTAAAATCCTCAAAAAGCAAAATCAAACTCAAAAGATATCCAAAATGACATGAGGTGATAGAGTAAATCTCTGTCATTTTTCATATATTATCCATCTGCTCTAGAAAATATACGTCATTGCTCTCTAGGACTAGAGACAACTGAATGTGGAACAAAATATAATCCTGGCTGGGTCTTGAGCTCACAGCCAGTATACCTTAATAAGGCATGAGTAAGGTCGCAAAGTATAAAGATGAAAGGAGGCTCAACATTTTGGTCCATAGATTCTGTGGTCTACGGTGGCTACAGCGTATGTAGAGAGAAAGGGGTCACAACAAATAATCCAGCCAATTAAGTCGGCCACCCCCTCCCAGAGCCTCGCCAACCTTGGTGCTGCCATGAGCACATTGCATCCGGTAGCCAGAGATGTCCAAAACAGCGCTGCTGCCAAGCCCCAGCTCCATGCACCTCTGCGGTGTACATCAGCACAGGGCTTGAGTGTGGCCAACTGGCAGAGCACCAGATAACACAGAATTAGCCAGGAGCACAAAAGAAAATAACCTGAGCCAATATGCTCAAGAAAGAGACAGCAACCACCTACAGCAACTTCAACATGCACATATAGCAGTGGTGAGCACGCAGGGTATGTATGTACATGCTGTACATACGCACGTATAGTGATGGCAGAAATGATGCAAGAGAAGAATTATTAACATTTGGCACAAAAATGGCGTAATCATGACCTCTGTCCTGTGAATATGTGTGAGCCGGCGTGTGATAATCCTAAATTTAATGAGTTAAGACAATAGAAAACATATTTCTTAAGTACTACACACCGGTGTCAAGAACCAGTTGGCACGCATACATCCTGGGATGCTCACAGTGCAGACAAGAACAGATTTTTTTGTAGGTTGAATTTTTTTTCCTGCTGAGAAGATATCAACACATGTCCCTCGTCCCTGAAGGTGATGTGGATTCAATTCCCGGGCCTGGCAGATGACACACAGCACTGAAACAGTCCTGATGGATTACCACAAAAAGCTGTGCCTGGAATTTTCAACCAAACACACCTACGGGCAATGGCCCCATTGTCTTTTTGCCGTAAATCACTGTTCCGAAGCCAGGGAATGCATTTAGGAGAAACAGCACCAGGAATAAGGCAAACAATGAAAGCGCACTACATCCAATCAACTCGTGTGCATCTAAATTGTGATGCATATCCTCATCATTCTCAGAGTCATATAAAAGATGGCAGAGTAACCACAGGGAGTGCTAATGCCTTGTAGCGGAGCTGTAGCACAGCCCCATGGACTGGTTCACACAAACTGTTATTCTAAATGGTATGTAAGGATTTAAATGGATGCTCAAGTATTGTTTTTAAAACATGGCTTGTTGAAGGCTTCTGTTCAAGCTAAGTATTGAATAGAAAATATATATATATATTTTTAATTACTGGTACATTTAAGGATAAACACCATCCCATCATCACATTGTCTAAATATATTTTTAAAATTCAAAACATAATGTGGGTGACCAGTTTAATAAATACTATTATAAATATCATTAGCAAATACATTATTTTAAAGTGAAAAAATGTAATATTGAAGTAGTGAATTATGACCAATTGTACTAAATATACATACCTGTCTATAAAATCTCCCCACCGCCCCAAAAAAATCATTTTGATACATCACTAAAACCTTGAATAATACCTTAAAGCACTTAACTATAAACTGAGTCAAGAGATGCAGAGAGATAAGTCGACTATAACAGCACAGTACCTGAATCCTGGCATTCAGTGTTTAAATTCCTCTAAATAAATAATTCCAGTGTTAATACAGCGGAAGATGGAATACAAGCTGCTGGAGCACCCTGCTGAATACCAGAGCCAGCTGGTTGACTTTGATAGCATGTACCATTTCTCTAAAGCATATATTTAATACGGCATCATGCTCTTCAAATGGAAAAAAAAAATTATAAAATACAATTAACTTTTTAAACGCATGGATGCTATGTTGTGGGCGGCAGTCGTGTTCATTGAATTCATTAATATAAATTGATATTTACCTTTTACACATTGATGGTTGACATGAAGGGAAACAAAGTAGCAATTAATTCCTGACATATCCTCAAGCAACTCAATGTGTTTCATGTACAGTAGGGTGATCACTAAACCAGATTGCTAAGATACTACTTACAGACTGTGCATCTGATGATAAAGAGGTAGCCAACTATTGGAGATATATCTCAGAGCTGGCTTGTTTAAAAGAAATTAGGATTCCTTCCCCAACAAAATACTCCACACTATTTTTTGTTTCTGTCATAACACTGTAGAAAACTGACCATGATCAACTTTAAAGCACATTCTAAAATTATTTGTTGGACATATTTATGTTACAGGCTTTCGGAATTTGTGGCTAATGTTCATGTGAATCACTTGCAATTTACGGCTGTGTAAAACAGCTACAGTTTTTGCCTTACTTGTCTTCGCTTCGCAGAGACAATACCAGGGGAGAGAAAATACAGAGCTTAGAACGTGGGAGTAAAGAGTGATCCAGGGATCTCCTTTAATTTGAAAGAATATTTCTTTCATTCTTATCTTTGAGTATCTCCCTGACACAAGCTGTGATCAGGATAAAGAATCAGTCACTTCAAAACACCCATTGGTTTCACTATCAGTTCGCGTTTCTGTATCCAGGTTGAAATGTCGCATTTTGGTCAGTCTGGTTTTGGGTAATATCATACCAATAACTCATTCCCCTTTTTCCAACTCATGGGAAGTTTCAATTATTTTTGTGGAAGCTCTAAAGTGTCTATGTATTTCAAAAGTTTGAGTTGCACAGGTCACATCCCATGCATACGAATGCTTTATTTTACATCTAAAAACACTCAATTTTTGAAGTCCTTCCTCTTCCCTGGTATGGCTCCTTTCTTCCATCCTAGTCTGGCTCTGCAGCATTTCCTGCAGAGCAAACATGATTCAATCCACATCAAAGATGCTTTAAAACACATACACTCAACAAATCATGGGAGGAGAAATTGAATCTCCTGAATTCTGCCAGAGGCTTATCTGCTTTTTAGAGAGATAGAAAGAGAGTTTTCCACTACTCTTACTTTTCAGTGAACACTCTCCATTCATCACACATTTTAATGTGACATTTGAACGTTACAGTGCACCCCAGGAAACCAATCACATGACACCGGCTGGCACGGATGAAGGACTGGATGGAACTTGGTGATGTGGCGTGTGGAGCTACAATCGCTGTTTCACAGCTTTATAAGTCCTGTTGAATTCACACAAGCACCCCATGAAGTTGCAAAAGTTTTTAGAATTGTTTCTAACATTGGTTCTGCCAAACCACCATTGGTTCTGCCAAGTTCACCCATTATTTTTATTCTGAAGTGACAACCCCTCCTAAATATCTAGTCTGCATATTACAGTGCTTTCCGATTTCTTTGTATATGATGACAATATTTCAGATCTTTTTTGTTGTTGTTGCTAAACACACCTGAGTTAAATTCATTTAATACATTTCCTGGCAGTAACAAAAGGGTTATGTTACGCATTATCATTGCCGTCAACTTAATCTCAAATCTTTATGAGTAAGTGAAGGCAAGCTAAAGCAAGCTGGTGATTCAAACCAAACCTTGCTACTGATGTCTTCCACACCTGAGCAGTGACGCAAGAGAGACCTTCTGGCAAGTAAAGAACATAACAGAATCAATATCTCATCAAAATAGGTTACATCCCCAGTTTCCTCCGTAGGCAGGAGGTGCGAACGTGGTTTACAGCCTGTCTGTGCTCTGCTGCTAAGGTGTTGTGATGGAGAGGAGGGGTGGTGAGAGGGTGCAGGGTTCACAGCATAATGCGTAATTAATCTGCACCTCCTGAGGAGCGGGTCCCTGTAGTCAAACTCAGACGTGGCCTCTGCACTCTCGCCCCGTTTCTGTTAAAACCCCCCTCCGTACAGCGGGTAGCGATAGGAAGGACAAGATACTGGACGTGGATCTTCTTCTAGGCATTTGGCTGCAATAAATATGTGCACAAGAGTGGTCAAAAAACAATGAACTGGGTCATTAATATATCAGCCTTTTCTGAATGGGTTCCATCTGACAACTTGAGTACATTGAAACTTACATACACATTCTGTAGTGCAGTGTGTTGCATTATGGGTAGGTATTTACTGTAAGTGTGCTGCCTGGCTCCCTGGTTTGTGCCAACAGGCTACTGCAACTGGTTGAGAATTCTGTTGCCTGCCTGAGCCTCAACCTGCTCAGATTCGCACATGCCGTGCCACAGTATACCTTTCACTGGCTTCCGGTGGCTGTCTGGATTCAATTCAATTTTACACCCTGGCATAGCAAGCTGTGAACAGTACTGGCTCCTCCTGTCTTCATGCAAAGATTACACCATGCAATCCAGACCTCTCTATTCAGCATCCCCTCCCACTTCTTTGTGTACCCGGTAGTAGCTCCTCACTACCCCGATGGTGGAACGACATTCCCCAATCAGCCCGGAAGGCATACTTGCAAATAAGAACACACCTTCTTGGACTGCACCTCAATATTTCTAATAATGAATAGAAAAAATGAAACAAAAAAAAGAAAACAATATCTTGCAGGTCTTAAGGAACGCATCCTGACTGTGGCACTCAACATCGTAACTGTGCCTACATTGCTAGTGTTGTGTGCTTACCATGAGAAATGCACTTATTAAGTCTCGTTGGCTAAAAGCATCTTCCAAATGACTGAACTGTAATTGTAATGTGTGGGTGCAAATGCTGTATGCTTTTGGAGAGGCTAGAGAGACAGCGTTGCCACCTCCAGCCCATTGCAGGCACTGGCTTATGTGGCCTGCATTCAAACAGCATGAATCATAGACGCTGGATGTGTTATTTCAGAGAAATGGAAGATAAGACGGCTTCAGTCGGGACCAAACACATAAAATCTGCATGCATCTGCAATTATTCAAAGCAACAAGATGGTGCAAAAAATATTGCTTAATGAGATTCTCTTCTGTGATCCCCCTTGTCCCAGTATCTCACATATCACATTAGAACTCTCTGCTTCTCCCTTTTCATTTTATCTCAGTCTATTCCCATCATTTATATTCAAAACTATACTGGGTGAATACACTTTATTAAGTCACCATCTGAAGACATTATGAAAGCTGCATATTGAAATAGCAGGGCAATGCATGCATTGATTAGAGGCTAAAAGCTGTTGGCAGGGCATTTATTTATTTATTTATTGTTTATTTATTTTTGCATCATGTAGCAGAGTTGCATTTTTATCATGTTAGAAGTTAAATTTGCTCACAGTGCTCAAATGATGCTGTGGTTCATATTTTCTGACTTGTGCAGTGTGTGCAATCCATTTCAAGAACAAATGGTAAATAATACTAAATGGCATTATCAGACAACAGATCTACAGAGACATACACAGCTGAATTACTTTCTGGAACTGCCTCTTTATTGTTCTTTATTACCCATCTTTTATTTTTCATATGGTTATCCAACTCCATACTTGTATGCAGAGATCTTAAAGCAGGTGTGTTAAACTAAATTCCCAGTGGGCTGCCTTGTCTGGGGTTTTGTGGTTTCCTTTCAATCAGCTGCCAATTAAGGCCTTGAGAACAAGGTGCCTGAATTCTGTAGCCATTCGATAACTTAAAAATACCCACTGATGTTGAGAATACCAGAAAGCCAGCAGACACTGCGGCCCTCCAGGACTGAAGTTTGACACCTGTGTCTTAAAGCAAACAACAAAACTATATGCCTACATAATTGGTAATCAGGGAGAAAGGGGTACTACTTTGCATATGTTTTGGGAGTGCCAGGCCCAAAGACATAGCAAAGGTGGCCTATAAACCGTCACATAATTGTTTTTTTGCTGAATGACGATTCGCATTTGCAGACCCAGATCGCAGATTTGCACCTTGCTTCACATACTGCAGCAAAGAAAGCCATAGTGCAGTCATGGTATACACTGACTCTGCCACATCTACACACCAGGCTTTTATATCTCCCATGCATTATCATTCATGAGAGATTCACAGCTAAGTTTCACAGAACTAGTGATGAAACAGTAAAATTATGGTCCACAATAATCAACATTGTCAGCAATGTTGTTCTCAGGACTCGTTTTGCTTGTTATTATCTTCTGTTTTTGAATGCAGCGTTCGCTGTTTTATACGTGCAACCTGTCCGGTTTTATTCTATTTGTTACTTATCCCAGCCTTTTGCACAGTATATAGTTGTGGTAAACTTAAAAGAATTTTTGGGAAATATTTCAAATTGGTGCCCCTGCATGTCTGCAAGGTACTGTAAGTTGATAATCATATCACACTGGTATGCAAGCACAATGCTGTAATAGTGGGTCCATATTCTACACTGCCAAGAATGCAGTTCAATTTTAGTAACACAAGAAATAGTTGGATGAGTTTTATGTTTCATCCATATAGACCAGTCCGATGAGTATCTCTAAATTGTCATAATTTTTAACAAGGCATTTATTTTTCTATGTGTTCATCAGGAGCCGAGAATTGTATGGCTCCATCAGACCTTATTGTCAAAAGTAGTTATTAATAATGTAATGCAACCTGTTGTGTCGTTTTGCCATACAACAGAGAGACCGCACTAAAAATATATATACATTCTGTAAAACATCATAATTGATGTACCTGGTGTAGAGGTGAACCTGATGATTCATAAAGTAGTTTTATAAACCAGCATAAACAAAAAACTGACATGCAGCCTGTGGCACATTTATTTTATGAGTAAATGGAACGTGTGCACATGGTATTGTACACATTTACAGCTGCTAATTCAGACGACTGAATTCTGGTGGCAAAATTGTGCAAAATCATTTTCGGCCATATGCTACTCTTCAGCCAAAACTTTGCATGCTTTATAGGGTTATACTTAACCACTCCCAGGCTTTTGAGAAGAACAAACCTGGCAATTAGTGGATTCACGCATGGCCCGACTTTGATGACAATTAATGAGCTACCTGGTGAAACGCAAGGGAGAAAATCTGTTCAAGTCTAAGCTACTGCATAAACAGTGGTGTGTATGCACATTTTTTTGACTCACATTCACTGAACTAAGCTGTTGGCTTTGTTGCTCGGCATTTTGTTTTGTAAGTGATAAAAATTAATATTCAAAACCCGGGATCAAAGGGAAACCAAACAGAGGCTTTTAGGCATGAAAAGTGCTTGACGCAGAAATACTCCCCTCTGCTTACACTGATATCGCAAAGGATTTAAGAGGCACAGTCTTGGAGATTGACAGAACGTGTGCACTTGTTTTGTTTGAACCTGTTGAGGGGGGAGAAGAAATTGTACTCGATTTTCCATATGTTTAGAGTGATTTACCATGTTTTTAGGGCAAACTGTATCATTAAAAAGAGATATCCTCCTACATCGAGGATTACCAAGATTAAGGACTATTTCTGGCAGAGCTGTGCTCACGCTGAAGGCATACAGTATATTTCCATTACCAGAGCACTCCCCCGTCTGCAACAGTGATACTCAGAATGGGATCCAAATAAATAAATAAATCCGCTCTTTTTTATTTTAAGCCAAATTTGGAGATGAATACATCCTCACTCCCATAAGCCAATCATCAAAAGTCATATCAAGCTGTTTTGTTTTTTCTCTACAGGCCTTAGGACCACCCATGGAGCAATATTCAGTATTTTTTTGTGTACGGGGCATAGCAGTAATTACATGTGTTTACTGTACCTCAGAGCATTATTCCTGCTTTTTTTAAAATGTTGAGATGTAAAACAAAAATAAAAAATATTTTCCAGCCACAAGAAATAGCAATATACATCACCGTTTGACAGCAAAGCTAGAAACAGCCGAACAGAAAGCCCTGTTCCTACTCAATTAGCCAGTATATGACTTGGGGCACAAATTATAATGACCCAGCAAAGTGTGTTTTCAGTGTTGCTCAAACAACAGCTGTGTCTTTCAGACTCTGTTGCAGGAAAACAAACACACACACACACACACACACACACAGTGCATGATTTCATTTGCTATATCTTCAGTAATTTCAAACTAGGCTGCAGGCAACAGTCCATCAGCTGTCTTCTTTCTAGTCTTGTTAGCTATTGGGTTGTTTGCAAGCCCTTGTGGGTACATGGCAATGTGAGTTTTTTTATTAGTTAAAGCTTTAACTGATTTGAAGGTGTTTTGACTGAAATGTTTCATGAAACATTTAGGCTGGATGCATGGATTTGTGGCTCTTATTCGCTTGAAACACACCAAAATAAATAACATTCATACGTTTACAAGCAAAGTTTGTGTGTGTGTGTGTGCATGTGTCCGTATGTGTGTGCGTGTGTGTGTGTGTGTACATTTCTGTGGAAATTCTGGATGAACAGTCTCATATCTAAGAGGGCCTAAGGTAAAATACAGTTCTGTTGCTTACTTGAAATACTTAATTTATATAAGGTTGTCAAGGGGTCAGGGAATATGCTGAAATAATTCAAGGCACTGCCAGCTGGCCAATCAGAAAATCAAACATTGGACCATTCATCAACATGTTCCACGGTGTCGGTGAAACGCTTGTGGGTATTCTTTGATGTCCTTTGGCCTTTTCTCTGTTTTAATGAAAGGCAGTGCCGTGGAGTGCAGCTCTGAGGTCTTGTTTTTGCTTCATTACTCAGGCTGCGCCTCACCTGCCACTGCAGTACACAGTTCCGCCTGTCAGAGGCTGCGGAGCGGAGACAGAACGAGCGGGAGGGGTGCGCAAAGACCCCGTGTCCCTCCCAGCAGCCCTTGCTTCAGCACTGATCGCATGTTCGAACCCCTTCCTGCTCCCTCCACTGTTCCAGTACCGCTGTCGGCCCAGCTCTGTACGCTGTGTGTGCATTTATATAAGCATAAGTGGGTGTCTCACAGAGCCCTCTTTCAATAACTAATGCCCTATTGTTTTGCACTTTACCATATAAAGCGTTGGATTCCTGGTATGACCCCTCTTTGGCCAGAAAAATCATAAATGCCAATTACACTCAGTGGCTACTTTAGGTAAACCTATTTAGTAACGGGTACAACAACCTTTTGCCCCTAGAACAGCCTGAATCCTTCACAGCATTAATTCAGCAAGGTGCTGGAAACAGTTCTTAGGCATTTTGGTCCATGCTGAGTCGATCGCATCATGCAGGTTCTACTCATTTTTTAGCCACACATTAATGTTAGGAACCTCCTGTTGTACCTCATCTCAAAGGTGCTCTATTGGATTGAGATCTTTGGACCATGCAGGGCATTGGAGTCACTGTCATGTCCATGGAACCAACATTAGATGAGGCATGCTTTGTGACATGGTACATTTATCCTGCTGTAAGAATCCATTTGAAAACAGGTAGACTGTGGCGATTAAAAGAACTGCTGTTCCCAGGATGTTTTTTGTTTATCGCTCAATTTTCTGTAAGCACCAGAAACGAGTATGTGAAAATCCCAGGAGGGGAGCTGTTTCTGAGGTGCTGGAACCACCATGTTTGGCACCAACAATCATACCACAGCCCAAGTCACTTAGATAAAGCATCTTGTCTATTCTACTGTTTGGTGGAAAAACAATTAAGCCTCTACGCCTAACGTACGTTAAGTTTATGTGCTTTATATACGGAGTAGCAGCCACACAATTGCCCTTTTTGCAGGCTATTTGAGTTAACAAGTAAGTGTACCTAATAAATTGGCCACTGATTGCATGTTACAATCCAAAAATAAATGAGGCGGACAGCCGCGTATGGCGGCTTTCAAGAAATTACAACACTGTGGACGTCATTCAGCTAAACATGCCACTCGCATTCCAAGATAACAAATAATTCTCATCAACATAAACATTTCCCACCCCTCCACACTCACTGTTAGTCACTTGATTGACATTCCAGGTGAAAAGGGAAATAGGGGGGGTGGGGGGGTTGGTTGCCCTGGCCTTCTCCGCTGTAATGGCTGCCGAATGTATTTTTCCACTTTTGTGAGCACATTTGCATCTGAAGCTAATTGGCGCCATTTGCTCAATGAGGATCCTTGAGTTTGTAAATGACTTGTACAATTGTCACTAATTATCAAGCTCAACGACTGAAATTGGCACGATTTGTTCCCAGTGGAGCAGAAGAATAACACAGACAGGAAGATTAGGTCACAATAGAGGTGACTGAGGGGAATAGAATGTGGCAGCTCAGAATATACAATCTCATATTTTCCTAAACATTGAGGGGAAAAAATTACTCTATTTTCCCATGCCCACTAACAATTAACATGCCAGCTAAGCATAAACAATAACACAGTGGCATATTTACATGTGCCACAGAAATCCACAATGTGGCTAATGAACAGCAACGCTATGTGAAGTGGTCAATGCTTTTGCATCTTCTTTTTATTATTTCTTGAACACGGCACGTGAAAGAAACAATCACTAATGTATTTGGCTCACGGCCACAATTTTTTATGCTCTGTAGCAGCACCGTAAGTTAAATCATGTATTGTGGATTTTTTTTACCATAAAAAAAGGACTAGATTAAATATTTGGTGTTGATACATTTAGGCAAGTGGACTGAATAAGATTTACACAGTTGTTTCATTTCTGCCCTATGTTGTTTTCCATAATTCACAATTTTGCATTCCAAAAGAAACTTCCTCGAGACTGGTGGGCCAATGTTAGCAAAACAAAGGATTCTGACCCTTTGGAGTAAAAAAGTTATCAAAATAATTTTTGTAATCCAAAATGGTCAGCCACAGCGCACTTTCAAAATGTGAGGCGAATATGGACAAATAGATTGTAATGCATAACCTCTGAATAATGTATGCAACCTGGATGAAAGTTACATTCCCATGTTTGGCCGATGTCCACAAAGCATACTGAGTACAAATAGTCATGCTCTATAGTGCCACCATCAGATTTTGCATCATTCATTACACACTGACAAATTATAAATAAGACTGCGCAGTTAGTGCCATTTTCCCAATGCTGCTTGAACTCTGTTAAGTGCTACTTGTAGCTATTTATTATTATTGTTATTATTATTATTATTATTATTATTATTATTATTATTATTAATACTACTACTACTACTGCTGCTACACACACACACAGACACACACACACCCCCAAAACAGCTTCACTGTTAAGGAAAATCGGCAGTTCCCTTGGAATGGTGAATGTTTTTTAGTCAGGCATTGCTAATTGCTGTGTATTTATTTATAGGACACAATTGCCTGCTTGACTGGTGTCACTGTTCTGTTTTCCATCTCTGGTCTGAATCAGGAAATTAGACAATAATTATTCCGTAAGTGAGTGCTTTGAGAAAAACGTTCACTGAAGTCTCTTGTCTGGGATTCACTGGACTACAACACGGTAACAGGTTCACAAGTCACAACATAAACAGCTTATTAAGTGAACCATCACAAGTTCTACTGTTTGGTGTTTCCTGTGTTCTGATTGAGAAGGTCAAGCCTTCTGGACAGAAATAAACAGGAATGCCAATCATCATTAACAGGGATCAGTGACCCTCAGTTCAGTCCAATTTAAACACAATATTCTTGTTTCTTTCTGTTCTTTTTTGCTGCTGTCATTTACTGTTTGTGCCTGTCATACTAAATTGGTGTGCCTCGCTTTGGAAAATTGGATAAGTGGTTGCATTCTGTGGCACAAAAATAACAACTACACTCTACTCTGAGCTGTGTCTCAACACATAGTATCAACAGACAGGAAAAAGAAAGCCAGTGTATTGACCAAGCCACAAGTTTATTGGAACGCTGTTCAATTGGATAAGCGAATTTACGACTGATCCTGTCTTATCAACAACAGTAATATTACACCCCACAACTGACAAAGCACAAATTAAAACAGAGGATGCTGCAGGTCCATTTTCCTGGGCCATATTTCTGGCAAAGCTCTCCACTGAAACTAATTACTCATCAGTGGCGGACAGAAGTGCAGTAGGCCTCAGACATATATTGCACAGATTCCAGGCCACCGCATTGCCCTTGCACTTCCATAACAGCGGTCTTCACCTGCAGTAGTGGTGGGATCACTGAGATGCATCACAGGTGCCATTACATCAGCCATAGAAAGGCACAGTACACAGGCCAAAGTTGAAGACAATTCCTGACAGACCAGAAAGGTAAGGAAGCTTGAGTCTCCATCTTACCTTTTCCGTGAAGCGCATCACTTAGCCCCTGTGACAACCGTAAAAATATACCACCCACCTCTCAAAATTGCCTGTTATGGCCAATTGTTCCACTATGACATTGAGTCTATTGGAACGAAATGTTTCAGTTCTAAAAGGTTATGAAGCAAGACCTACTGCCGCAACGAGGGCCTTGCGCTATGTGTGAAAGTGGGACAACAACATGTACCTAAATATCAGAAATTCCAATTCTAAGCAGAGGTAGAAACCATTTGTCAGGAGATTTCAATTTTGCCACATTGTCCGTGACATCAGGCTATCTACAACTGCTGGACAGTGTCAATTGGGATGGCTTCTTTTTCTAGCCAAAGCTACAGTACCACCAGCCTGGTTCACCACTAAATCTGCTTCAAATCTGCACCACGATAGAGAAATGGGGAAAAAAAAACATCCAGTTTCATAAAGAAGAAGCAAATAGCGCAGGTGTCTAATAGCTGACAAGAGGCTTTCCGGCCTGCAGAGAGGTGCCAGTCGGCCCATTAGATGTGCAGGTGCTGCCGCCGCAGCTTCAGTCCATGGCGGGAGGCCTCTCTGCTCCGCGCGTACGCTGGCGCGCACTGGATCTGGGCGGGAGCCGCGTGGACCCGGCCGACTCGGCCCGCCAGCAGACTGCCGGCTTGTTTGTTTTGCTTTCATCAGCAGCGTTCCCCTGGGCCAGTCACGAGCTAAGGAATGCCTACCTCCTTTGTGGCTTAATAGGAACAAATGCAAACAAACAAATACAGCGGTGCTGAGGAGCTGCGCAACCCCGACAACAGAACATAAAAACAGGGACATTATTAGCAAGGGCCTCCCCTGACAGAGGCTGATAATGCAAATAGTTTCTGTTACTCCGTTTTAAATCATCGCAATCTTTTATTGTCAAAGCAGACTGCTGTTTTTTCGGAGGACTGTCATTACTAACAAGCAGAGAAAGCAGGTCTCTGACGCAGCCGGTTTCGGAATGTCGCAGCAAACAGTTATAAATTAGAGGATGCCTGTCATCAAAGATGAGGTTTATAAACCAAGAATCCCCTAACCTCCAAAATGTATGTTCTGTCTCCGAAGTGCCACAATAATCACATCATCACACAATGAAAACTACCTCCACTGACTTCCTGTGAGTAGACTGTCGTTGATTCTGAAAACACCTTAATTGCTCTAATGTCTTTATGTTCCAAAGTCAGGTGCAGGGTTCCTGGTGCGTAATATTCAGCTCATTTTATCAGCACTGCAACAATGATTTGAAAGATATAATGAGAAAAAAGAGAGATATCAAGCCTATATTTTTATCAATGCCCAGCCCCACTTCAGCCCCCATTTCAATCAACCCTATTTTCTCAGTTCCACTCCGACAGCCTATTAGCTCTCCGCCAACCGCGCTCGATGTTCCGGAGACAGTGCGTCTGCACCTGCGATGGCCGGGGCCTCGAGATGATTCCGGGTGACGAGGGCTAATAGGAAATCCATTTTAAATCTGCTATTTTTATTATTCGTCTTCGCTCTGGCGAAGGCAAACATGGATTTCTGGCACCGCCGGGTCGGCAGTTAAACGGAGGGCGGGGCAGGGGAGAGGAAGTGGAGGGCTGAGGCGGGGAGGCTGGCGATGATTCTGAAGCGGGGGAATCTCGCGACCCTCCTCAGCCACCATGCCACGAGGCAGCCTCCGCTGTGCCTCTCCATAGCCGGATGAATAATTAAGGGCCCGGTTGTGATTACACAACAATTACTTTCTACTCCTTAAAAATTAAAAGGCACTCATGAAACATTGAACGGCTCTTGCTCTCATTAAGGCATTAAAGCCCCTGGAGCACTTTCTCAAGAGGCGCTGGCCGAAGAAGGCAGAGGGAAGCTCTGGGGAGGTAGCAATCTGGGCGGAGCTCTCCAGTTCTGGAAAAGGATCAAAATATGATGGGAATCAGCAACCGATTCCACCGTGCATTCTGGCAAAAAAACACAGTAATCTCATTATCACTGTAAAAAAAAACCAGGTGCTCACCAACAGGAAGCTTACGGCTGGTCACCACAGTTAATACTTAAGAAAAAATTTATTTTGAGAAAATCCATGCAGTGTAGATGAGAAATTCTAAGGAGCATTTTCCCTTGTGGTGTATCTGAAATTCTCAGTCACCAGAGGAAAAGTTGCTCTTTTTCCACATACATATCGCACTAATGCACAAGCAGCATGGTCACTGAATGTGCACTTTTGACCACAATTTCCGACCCTATCTACTCATGTCTTTCCCACAGATATAAATGCAGCTGGCATTTTAGTCACTGCTCCTATTGAAACACTAGCCAGTTAAGCAGTCTTTGTGACTGAAGCTCCTGCCATCCATGCCCCAATAATGAACCCTCTTTCAAAGTCACATAGATCTTTTCCTCTTACCATCTTGATCCAAAATCGAAGCAATTCAGGTTTTTCCTTTAATTTGTCACTTGTCTGTGTATATATAGCCTATATAGCACTTTTTATCAATAGGGCTTCATATTGTTTGGGACAAATGGCATCACAGGGCTTTCTGATTAGTCAGGTGTGTTCAATTGCTTCCTAAAAGCAGGCATAAAAGAGCTTTCAGTGTCCAATATCAATTCTAGCCTTTTGTTCACCATTGGTGTCTGTTATTGGCATTTTTCAATGTGAGGACCAGGGTTGTGCCAACTAAAGTCAAGGAAGCCATTAGGAGGCTGAGAAATAAGAAAAAAACAGTCAGAGACATAGGCCAAACCTAAGGCTTACCAAAACCAACTGTTTGGAAAGTCATTAAGAAGAAATAGAGTGATGGTGAGCTCAGACATCACAAAAGGCCTTCTAAGCCACGGCAGTTGATGACCAAAAACATTTTCACCATGAAGAAGAAACCCCAAACAGTCATCCAACCGATCAGAAACACACTTCAGGAGGCAGGTGTGGATATGCCAGTGACCACTGTCCAGAGAAGGCATTCCAATTTCTGACATTCAAATATTTACGTATTTATTTATTTTCCAAAATTTGGGAAAAACCCTTTTCAGTCAGAAACATGCCAGGGACCTTGCAGGGGATCCGAATTTACTTGAATTGCATTGTGAAGCAGTGCCTCTGCTGCGACTGTCAGATCTACCTATTTTATCCTCTCTGTCTCTGCTTTGCTGCAAGGGCCTGGTATCTGTTATTCCCGTTCCATTTGGAGAATATCTAATACTTAATTAGATGTGGCCCTCCATTGAAAGCCTTTAAGGTTGTCCCTTTGGTGGATGGAACAAGGGGATTGCTCTATAATTGATATTTTTGTCCCATTTCTTTCGTTGCTAAGATACTGAAGTTTATCCTGCAATGGATCGACTTCTGACAAGTTTTACAGACCGTGCAAGTAGCATTTGCTCACAGAAAAATTTGTTATATTCATTTCAATTTACAAGCTCAATAAAATAAATTAAAAATGTTATTTTTCAGCAAGGTTCTCAGAGAAAAAATCCTCAAATGCTTTTTTTCACATGGCACAGCCAAATAAAACTTTATTTGCAGACCCTTAAGAGTAAAATAACTGTGCACTGACAATAATATGTACAGAACAAACAAACAAATGCAAACATATAATCAAATGGGCAGTTGGCATGTACCAAAAACTGGTCTATTTTGAATAAATATGTAAACAAATAAAAATAAAAATAAATCCTTTTCCCAAATCTCTGGAAAGCTCTCTACTGAGAGCTATGGTTCTGCTCTTTTGAAAACAGAATTTCCTTCCATTGATACACAGTAATCACTCATAATTATATAGAGCATAGTGCATGCCAATCGTGAAAGCCCATATCTGTCTGTTCAGTTTCACACAAAACAGATGTGCACACTGAAGTACACATGCTTCCAAAAATCAGAACACTATGTCCGCTCAAGACTTTTCAGTATAATGATATTCATCTATACATTTTCCTCTAGATCTCTCAGCAGAGTCATCTGGTTCACTGTTTTTTACAAGGCGGGGTGGCCCAGCAAGCTCGGAAAATAACAGGCCTTTGTGGAAATGCAACCGCCCAGCTGCCCAGGTGGACTGAAGCTTGCAACTCCAGGGCCAGCTAACAAGACAGGGTCTCAAAAAGCCTCCTGTGTCACCTTTTCATTTGGTCTGGATCTGAAGCTGTTGTGATTGTGGAGCCCTGCCCCATTCCCCCAGCCCTGTAGGTCTGTTCTATTTCTAGGACAGTGACAAGGAAGAAAGCCAGTCCCCAGGGCGGCACTCATGATTCTTTAAAGTAGATAAATAAGTAAGAGGGTCTTGAAGATTCTTTTTTAACCAAGACACAGTAGGCCAGTGGCAGATGGGAGCGCAACCTGAGGGCTAAGAGAAAAGGGGGAAATACACTCATTTGAAACACAATAACTGCCAAGCCGTGTTGTTCAAACAACACAGATGCTATTCATGTAGAGTGTTCACCTATGTCTGTTTTCATATCAAATTAAGGTCAGCAACCAATAACAATTAGTATAGGTTTGCTTGTGAATTGTTTTTGGCTGTTAAAACCATGATGCCTCTATATCAACAATCACATATATGCAGGGGTTAAATTTGGATGAGGAGGAACCCTGAGATCAGATGTCTCATAAGAAATTTGGGGGTTGGGTAGTTGGAGGTGTTGGATGGACAAGAAGGTAAATGTCATAAAATGATACAAACCATTTTAGGTGCAAAATAGTTGCCAAATACTAGACAGGCTGTTAAACCTTTTTCATCCCATCCCACATATTTTTATCCCTAAAATATGTGCATGTCATTAGTGTCATTAATGCAAAATATGAGTTTGCAAAACAAACAAGAGCATATAAGTAATAACTCATCTACAGTATACTATATAAACCTAGATGAGAGCATCCTCTTCATAAATATGTAAAACAAACCTACTGCCAGCTTTTAATCTGTGAAATTGTACTCTAATAATTTCATTTTTTGATTAGTTTTGAACTCTCTGAGCACTAAGAAATACAGAACATCTTACATCTGGACCAATTGACAAGGGAAAACGCATATCTACAAAGAGTTGGGCTGATTGACTTGTTAACGTTTCAACAATATCATTGGGCATTTTGAATGATTGCCCTAGTCCATCGACCATTCCAGTGACTGCTCATCAGTTTGCTGCCCTGAGAGCTCTTTGAACTGATTGCTGCCACACTATCTATGGTTGAATTAGGATGAACTGGGTTTGCTTCATACTCCCCGCCCCTCCTCCCCAATTTCAACTAAAATGCAGTCAGTCACGAATGACAAACTTTGCTTCAGTGGTGTGTGCTAATCAGCCTTTGGCTGAACACAGGTAATGCTGCAGAGAGGAAGGAAAGCCTTTGTGACAGACATCGTGGGATTGTGAATTTCGAGGTGGCGGGGGGCAGGTGAGAGTGAGGACAGCAGGCCCAGACAAGCACTGTGCAGCGAGGAAGAGGTTTACTCTGGGGCAGCGAGGCCTGTAAGAAGCTCTTAGTCACACAGGGATAAGAGATAGCACTACAGTGAGAGTCAGGACTTAATCCCCCGCCTTCTCCGCTCCATTTCGCCACGAGCACAGTTGACTGTGGGCTTCCAGGTCATGCCTGAGTATGCAGGTGCCTGTCTCTGCCATTTGGAGGGCCCTGCTGCACAATGAATCATGACAAATGAGCTGGATTGAGGCCTGTTGCCACTGTTTTCACTCAAACGAGGCAAATAGAAATAGCTACAGTATCAGCTAGAAATGGAGGAAAGGAGGAATGGAAATTAAGTATTCAGATAGCATTGTGAGTTTCACAAAACTGCAAAATATATCTATTTTAATAAGCCTTACTGACTGAAATGCTAGGCTTTGTAGAGCAGCAAAGTGTTCTATGCACATCACTTACACTTACATTTTAACCATATAATGCTGATTTTCAAAGTATACAAATACCTTTGTGGAGCTTCCCCTATAAAAATCTTTTATAAGATTTGACTTTCAACAAAATAACTTTTTATATTTTTATATAATTACTCGTTTCAGAAGGTAAATTATATCTTGAGCAGTCATAGTTGGCAGTTTAGCAAAGCATTTTATTTATTTATTTATTTGTTTTATTTTATTGCTATAAGAGTGTCTGCATGCAAATGCCCTTTTTGAAGTCAGCTGACTGACCACTTTATTGGTACCAAATATATAATTTTATAGTAACCTTCAGAACATTGTATCCCTAATTGTGAATTGGGAACCCTGTACCATTTGACATCCAGTAAAGATGTCGGTCAGTGTCAGTGATAAGCCCTGATGTGCAAGTTCATTCTTATATGTTGCACATGAAACACTGCAAATAATACACAACCAAGACACAAATAGTGACGTTAAACATGGCCTTTGATCATCACAGTTCACTTCATTGTGTTCAGGAACATAAAGTACAATAATGATGTTTTGTAGAAATATGGATGACACAAACTATGACAGAAAAAAATTATTTAAAAACATAAAATAATAAATAATAAAAATGATAGATTTTGGAAATGGGTTTGCAACAAACATGCTCTTCAGTGTTCTCAAGCTTGCCCACTCTCAGTTATCCTTTGCCAAATAAAACTTCAAATTTTCACAATAATTACATAATTATAATAGAGTTACAATGCGGGGTAAAATCCAGACAAGACATAAAACCCTCCAGACACAAGATGAGATTATATTAAGATAACGGGCTATTTCTTAAGACTAAAGCATACATTTATTCAATTTTCTCTTTGGCAGAAGATACTTTGTACCAAATAAGGAAACATTTAGATGCCTAATGGAACCATTAGTACTATTTCCCTTCCCTTTATGTTTTTTTTTATTTTTTAATGACCCTTTCTCCTAGATTCCTCAGATAACCTTCACCAGTCAAATCCGTTCATCCTTGTAAAGACAGGTTCTGTACATGATACATTTCACATGCTTTCTTAAATAGATAGAAGTATGGGTTTTAAATGCATATAAAAAAGGAAATGGTGAAATATCAAAACAATAGCTGCTATCTCTAAATCTCAAAATAGTCCAAGCAAAACGTGTCATTCAAAATATTCAGGCAGCACTTTTTGGACGAATTCAGGCAGAGGACTTTAGGAACAGTTTGCAAGTGTAATCCATCGAGAGGTGATGGACGATTAACTCATTTTACCCTTGAGGGTTAAAAGATTAAGCTGAGTGGCCTCAATCCACTGGGCCACGAAGCAAACTGGACAGGAGGACAGAGAGAAGTCTGGAGGCAGGGCCTGAAATGAACGCCCACCAAGGACCCAAGGCAGGTAAAAATCATCTTTGGCGGATGAATAAATTGGGGTCATCCGCCAAGCTGGCCGGCAACTTTCTTCTGAAACCATTAACTTAAGGTTTGGCTTAAACCACTATATTTTTGGGGCTGAGGCAAGGTGGGGATGATGATATGACCCTCACTGTCCAGTGTCTCGCACAGATCTAACGGGCCTGTGATTGGCTGTTTGACATTGCAGTTTGAATCAAGCTTTACACGTGATGACACATTGAAGTAGTTAGGCCTCCAGAAAGAAAAAAAAATTAAGAAAATGAACAGGGGAAAAAAACAGGGGGAAAGCTAGTTTTGCGAAAGATGGTGCCCCAAGATACTGGCTGATGTACAACACCACAGGTAGTAGGCCTGTAGTATGTGTTGCAAACATGCTAAAGAAAAACAAAAAAACAATTAATTTGTAATACGCACAAAACTAAACTCATGAACATTAAAGACCATGAAATGTAAAAGTGTCATCAAAATCTATATAGAAAGCTGTAAATTCTGTTGTAATTGTCTTCTTAAAACCAAATCTAAACATGAAATAGCACACTAAGAATTTTTTTTGGCCAGTAAAAAAAATCTGGCTGGTAATTCTTGCATGTTTACCTGCCCTTGGAAGGTGAGCCAAAAAGTTCATTTCAGACCCTGGATGGAGGTAAATAAGTGGAGGCGCTGGACTGAGGCTATTGTACACCTGTCAGTTTATTCAGTTTAGTGAGTGGCTTAAACTTTAAAAATCTGTTCTTGTCTGCAGCAAAAAAAAAAAAAAAAGTGTCACTTGTGGAAACCCAATGCTCATATTGATAATATTTTTTTCAAATGCGATTAAACTAAATTTAATATAATGTATCATTAAATGGAGGCAAGTATAATTTTATTTAAAAAATACACTGCACTCATATTAAGAAATTATCACCATGTGAAGCATGTTTTATATCATGTATCAGAATAACAAGTTTTAGGTTATTTTTTTATTTATTCATTTATTTATTTATTTTAATGTCATTGGCTACAACAACATTTCATAATAGTAATTTTAAAGGACACTATAAAATATTATCACTGCAAGCCACAGAAGTAACAGTTTAGGAAACACTTGTCTCACTGTCTATAATAAACAAACAAATAAACATTTTATCTAAACCTATAAATTGTTTCAGAAGTTAAAATATGCTAAATAATGTATGCAATTTATGTTCAGATGAATATGCACTATTATTTTTATTTAAACCTTCAGTTCCGCCATTTTGGCACCATTTTATTTTTCTATTTATTAATGCATATTTACCATTTATTTCTCTAATTAGCTTTTGCTTAAATCTTTACAAATTGCACCATGATTTAGGAAAAAATATATGAATGAGATGCAGCTTGTCCACCCTCGGTATTGCTTGGCTCAACTTTATAAGCCAGAAGGACTGTGGTTTTGAGTGCACGATAAAAGCTCTTACGGCAATTCAAGTGGAACACGCATCGCATGGTTTGTGAGTCATTTCACCAGCAAATGCAGAAAGCAATGATCAGATGTCCAACCCCGCTGAGCAGAACTGATGTAAGCTGTAAGAGGGAAAAATGGCCATTGCGGGTCAGGCATCTGAAATCGATTACAGGTTACCGCTTTGTCTGAGAAATGAACGGGGCTGCTCATCGGCCTTCTCTCCTCATCAGCCGGTGCCTTTTAATAAGCCTATAATTATTACCAGATAGCCGTGTAAAGAAATAAATCAACCCTACGGGGGAAAAAAACATCATCTGTAGTAGACGTGGCCGAGCGGCTCAGACTTGAAAGGCAGGTAAATCAGTGGGATGCAGTGCAACATGCCAGGGTTTCTGGGTTTAATCAGAATCCAGCATTACTAACAGAAAAACGTCGTGATTTTATTGGAGACCCAAGAATAGCGTGTGGTCGAACTACAGCAGAAGAAAAAGACCCCAGATCATTTAGTGAAGTGAAAATCCAATATACCTCAGTCTAGGTAATGACTTCTTCAGATCTGCCTCTAAATTCAGGAGAAAACAAGGCAGTGCAGTCTGCCTTCCATTTTCAGTCCTTGGGGGACTTTGAAAGAAACCACACCCAAGTCTCTTTCTGATCGTTGAAATGAGTTACACCATAATGTGACAATGCCAATAGACTTAAAAGTGCACTTTACTAGATCTTTCATGCAGGTGTTAAAATTTGATCGGAGCACAAATCTTACAAGCTAATTTACTAGGTTTTACAATTTTCCTAATTACTAATGTTTCTTAAAATGTATTCAAGTATGCATTCTCTCTGTTTATTAGCTAGTTATTGTAGCTACTGAAAGTAATGCAGCATGTCAATAAAAACTGTTGTAACATACCGTTCACCTGAACGTTTCACAATTTTTGTCAGAAACATCTAAGAAGCCGCAAACATACCAAGAATATCCAACTGCTTGTCATGCTGGAAAAAATTGTAGTTAGTTGCTTTATATAGCGCTGTGTTAACTAGAAAGGAGGGGGCTCTTTGACCATCGTCTTACCTGGGGCATAGGCTTATTACCTTTGTTGTATTATGGAGTTATTGCTTCATTACACATGCATTTGTTGAATGCTTTTTTTTTTATTGAAGAAATAATACATTTGGCTCATTGTATATGTGGCAAATCATGGGGTGGCAAAATATAATGTTGTTTGGTACAGAGAAGACAACCACACCGGCAGCTCCACTGCCCAGGTGCATATTAGCTGGATACATTGTAACAAGCTGATTTACTTTACTTGAGTGACAGTGACAAAGTGATGCAGTCGTTTAGGCTTGCCTCATCTATCAGCCAAATGCACCCAAAATCAATAAATGAATTTAAAAAAGAAAAACAAAGGCTTCATGTAAAATGATAAAATTGCAAAAGTGGCAAACACCTGCAGTTACACGCTTATGTGACAAAGGTCGAGCAACATGTTTCACTAAAGTGTTCTCCGATTGGTCAGGCTATTAACTGGTCAATTAATTATTAAACTAGGCTATATTTTAGCGAACATCTTATTAGTTCTTATTTCAGAGCTTTTGTTGAAAACGTTAAAAATCACACAAAAAGCACTGGGTTCCCACTTGCATTACTATTATAAGCGCAACACACTGACTGTAACAAGTTTAGATTTATCTAAGCTTAAAATGTAAGCTTGCATTTACAGCTGTTAAAGCATGTTAAACCTCATCAACATAATTTCACAAGTGAATTATCTGACCCAAAACATTTAGTATTTTAGGTGAACCAAACATTATCATCCGTAAATGGCTAAAGCATGGAATATTTAAGTGCAGCAGCACATTAGCATTAATCCTGCTAAGGAGTAGATAATTATAGCATGGCATGTTCAGACATTTTTATCTAAATTAAATGAAAATGAGAGGCTTACATAAACTGTAAGGCCATACTAAGAGTGCTAATGCTGACCATGGTTGAAAAGAAAAAAAAAATTTCATCAAACTTTCACTCAGAGAGGTAAAAGTACTCGCCTACCACCGCAGCGGTAGTTCCGGCTTGGTGTTCTTAAGAACACAGTTGGCAGTGTTTGCGAGTGAGAAGTCGGTGAGGGTATGAGTCCTGATCTTTGCATTAGCGACTCCGACTGGTTGGTCGGGGCGCCTGTTCAGCAGGGTGGGGATCTGGGGGAGATAGCGTGAACCTCCGCACGCGTTACGCTCTCCCAGTGAAACTCCTTGCTGTCAGGTGAAAAGAAGCGGCTGGCGACTCCACATGTATCGGAGGAGGCATGTATCGGAGGAGGCATAGTCTACACCCTCCCCAGACCAACAGAGGATAGCGCATCGACCAGGACCGTGATTCACAAGGGGAATTGGTATAACGAATAAATTGGGGAGAAAATGGGAGAAAAATGGCAAAAAAAACTAAAAACTTTCACTCAGAGTAAGGTATTTCTTTTGTTTTGTTAATGGGGTCTTCAATGTTTAAGACAGTATAGTTACATAACTGAGGTCAGGTCAATCATCAACCCAGCAAATATGTTCCAGGAATGATTTTTTGTTGTTTCTGGCTGTTGAATGTCATGCTGTTTCGACTTAAAATGTGAAAGTGAAAGCTTAACAAAGAGTGGCATCCACGATAGAATAAGAATCAGGCGATGCTATAGTTAAATAAAGCACACCATGTAGACATGATGGGAATTATCAAGGGTACAAAGTCATTTGATACACTATGATAGTCTTAAAATGAAAGAAGACATTTCATCTGTCATTTTGCACAGAAATGTGATTAAAATTACCACTACATGGAGCTCACCTTGATATTACATGTCTGTAACAATATTACATTGCTGCAGAGATGGCACACGCAGTGAAGACATGGAATAGACTAGTGACAGAGGACCCATGTTACAGACAGCTGCCCTGTCTGACCTGCCCCCCACTGTTCTGTAGGAGTAAGTTTGGGTTATTTACACTTGGACTGATACGAATAATGGCATTCATTAAAGTGAACCCAGACAGGAATAATAAAATAAAGTCTCATTACTTAATGGCACAGAATTTTAATGCTCATTGCCAAAACGGTAGGACAGAAGGGCCTTTGTTTGAAAACCAACCAAGGATGTGACAAGATCTTTAATTTAGCGATCAAAATCTCGTTCCCGGAAATCACACCTCAGATTGCAAGGAACCCGCTGCGCTTCCTTTCCTAGCTGACTGTCACCTGCCCATCAGTCTGGCTTCAATGGCGTCAGCTGAGGGCGGTTATGGATTCTGGGAGCAGGACTTGCATCTGACGCTGTTTAGAAACCCTCACACATCCGCCTGCCTGGCGCGGCTACAAGGGGATGCACATCTCAGCACGGTCAGGGGGGCGTACGCAGAATCCCAATTATAAAATTAATTAAAAGGAAAATAATACATCAGACTGTCCTGCTGCCAAAGTTCAGCATCATATTACATGATCTACTTACTTAGCAGTAACCCTTACATCGAACAGTTCACAGCTGAAGTTTTTAGATGCATAATTTCAGCAATGTTTACATTTACACACCTTGTTTAGAATACATCAGATTAATATTTGCAAATATAAATACCTTACGCTATACCACCTTTCTGCCTCTTAGAGTTGCTATGACTGGATACGAAGCATGAGTTTACCATGAAATTATGGCTGTACATATGCAAACAACCGGAGGGCAAACACGCGGGAATGAGACGTAATTCTTCTCTCACCCGCCCTGTGCTGCTCTTCCACCCTCTTAAGTCTATATGAGATTTAATCTGCCTCTAAATACCTTTGCTGTTGATACTGTGGGGAAGAAAAAAATGTAACGTGCGCATGTGTATGTGTGTGTGTGTGTGTGTGTGTGTGTGTGTGCATGTGCGTGCGCGTTAGGGGATTGGGGGTGTTGGACAAAAGAGTGTCCCTGTGGGAACCAGAGTGAAATGCAGAAAGTCAATGAACATGGCACGGAGCCAAGTCAAACACAGACAGCCAGCACTGTACGCTTTCATTTAGAAGACAACAGACAACACATGAGGCCTCTGGGTATTCTAATGTTGTTAGCATCAGATACAGCGCAGTTATTATTATTCCACCGGTGTTTAAAGACAAATCAAATGCCACAGGCTCCCATATGGACTTTAAGGAGAAAAGTGACGCATTAGACATAACTTTTATATGTGACTGACCGTGATGTTTCCTCTGGAGGGGTAATAAGGTTTATGAATGTGACATACATACACAAATGTGCATATCACATTCCAAGTAAGAAAAATTCCAATATCATCCACTTCAGTCTGGCGGAATTCAAACAGCTGTAACCATTTTTTGGATCCAATTAGCAAGACTGGAGGTACCCGGCTGCTGTACGCCCTTCTGGGGGAGATTGGCTTATTTATTTTTAAAAATCTCAATACCAGCCAACATGTAGAAACAAGCCATTTGGTTTCCGATTGAATCAATGTTGCCAATTGATGTGAATGCTGCATCGGAGCACATCAAAGGTCTAACATTGCCCACCACATATCCCACTGTCCAGGTCCACAGTTGATGCAATAATCCTCCTCATAGCATGTGTAAATCGCAGACAACCTGACAATATCAGCAGCCAGTAAATAAAGATAAGCAGGCCTTGGATGTTTCTAAAAATAAAAGCCTGGACAGCACCAAAGCATATAATATTAATCTCCTGTCCAGGCCCTCTTCAGAATGACTGACATTTATAGAGTCTCCCCGACGATAGGGTAAATATGACCCATAATTACAAAAAATGTGTCCATCTTGTCACCTTTTACAGCCAGCATCACTCAAAATGGCAATGAACCAGCAAACAAAATGCAGTCAATTGGTTTCATAGGGCATACAACAAACAACGCCCTAATAAGCCCATAAATTTCATCCCATAAAGTCCATCTTTAGCTTGCTCATATAGCAATGAGTTTCACTCATTTTCCGTCATTGAACTAATGATTATAAAGTTCCAAACCCAGCTGCCCGCACAAAGCACATATATTACTACACTACTGAAGTATTGAACTGAAATGTGAACTGGTTTTCCCAGAGAATTGTTTATGAGAACATTTGTCATTTTCACTCAGCAGGTGGTATAGTTAACAATGGGCCAGGAAGGAAATCCAGCAAGTAGGAACCCGGTATGAACCTACCTTTCATCCCAAACTTGGACCGTCGGCCATATTTGTTGATGAGGACAAACAGAACGACTAGGAGCACACAGGCGAACCCAGCGAGTCCAACGGCGATGGACACCTGGAGGAAGGAGAGTGAAGTTCTCTAATAATCATTGCCAATGTCCCATTAAAACAGGCTAAACACTGCTACAAAGCCTGTCAGTGGCCTGACAGGCTTTGTATTTCCTTCACAAAAATAGTTAGTAAAATCAATCACCAGACCTAATCTTAAACTGGTGTGCAATGAAAAGCAGTATTTCCATGTATTCCATGTAAGTTCAAGTTAAAGACACACATTTAAATCCAGGCATCTGAAGAATCCCAGTCAGTTCTCTTTCCACTTATGTAATGTCAAGGCTTTGACAGAGACACAAAAATGGTCTTTGCAGCCATGAATATGACCTTGTTGATTCTTACAGGCACAAAGAGCAATCACTTTAATGGTGACATGAATGAACTACCTACCTTATGTGACACTATTCTTTGCCAAATGGAACAAATATGCCTTTATACTTAACAATGATGTTCAATACTTTAGTTTTTAGACAGTTTGAACCTGCAATATATCCACTGATGTGACACTTGCCTGCAGTGAATTTTATTAGTAATTGCTACACTAGGCAGCCCTATTCCAGACACAGAAAACTGGTGCCATAAATTCTGTGCTGGAAATCTGTAGCTAAAAAATGCTAAGCTTTTTACCAGAAAAGCATTTTTGCTATCAACAACCTCTCAGCAGACTGTTATCAGTTGGATGTGCTGGAAACCCCTCTTTGCTTGCTTATTCGAACTGCAATGTCGAAGCAGATGTGGCAATTGCACAAAATTTCAATTTGTATATTTCTCATTTTGGACACTGATTTATTTTAAGGAGCTGAGTCACACACCCAGAACAGCCAGATTGAAAAAGCAGAGCCAGGTTGGGGTTTGAGTCACGACAGGATGGAGAAACATCAGGCCTTTGTCACAGCTGAAAAAGACATGACTGTTATCTCAGAAAGCCTGACAAATGTGAGCCTTTATTTTGCTGATGAATGTTCCAATTAAATATAGCCAACCAGTTAAAGCAAACAAAAGCCCTGGATACAATTTTTTTTTTTTTAGTAGAGACCTTAGTATAATTAAGACCGCAGAGTAATCACAAAAACACCCTCCTCGTGCCAAGCCTTGTTTCTCCATTAAAACCTTAAAATGAGGAAAATAATCTCCATCTAGTCAATTATAGCACAAAGCTGAGAGAAATTACATTTTGAAGGAGCTGTAAAACACAGTGACCATGAGGGAAAATGCAGATAGGAGGTTTGAAGAACAAATTAAAATGTCTCACATTAAACCCTTTCTTTCTTTAAAAAAAACAAGAACAAGCCTTTCACCCATACATCGCCCATTATGTGTAAAAGGCTATTTTGTTCCACCTGAGCTGCACACTCACCCCAAATGTGTCTTCCTCTGGCCTGTGTGTGACATTGATAGGGGGTGTGGGGGTCACTGTGTAGGAAACAGGAGAGTAGAGTGTGTGAACAATTTAAAATATTTACTTAGGCAGATATTCTTAAGAAATGAAACATACACTATAAAGCCATGACAGTACACTTCAACCACATATCACGAAAGCAACATCAACAACCAGAACACAGGCACTGGATATCCAGCAACATAGTGAATGAGAATGGTGCTAAATACATTACATACAAGCACACAACAATAATTGATTTTCACCTGATATTTATCAATAAGAGCAACATACCTATCACGTGCACTTGAGCCTAATGAAAACTTACATCAGTACTATTATAGTGTACTGATACTATGCATACAGTATACTATAGACGCTACAGTACTAAAGAATGACTCACAGGAACAATACTTATGTGACTGGATTGAAGAACTTCTCTATTCTCATGTTAAACTATAATCACAGTTTTCATGTCCAATGCCAAGAGTATACTTTTAGTAATGAGATTCCATTCAGTATGGCAGTATCACTTGAAATTCTTTGGTTCCTCTTAGTTTGAATTAAAGAGTTGCTGCAGTACCCTTGGCAGGACACACTCTCAATCTGAGAGGGTCTGTGACCATAGAAGCGCACAGTCATGTGGTGTCTTGTGAAATTAATTTACATCCAGCTTTTAAAAAATGAAAATGAACAATGAAAGGAGGTTAGAACAAGTACAGCAATCACAGACAGACGCAGACACACCAAAACATATGGGTATTCACATTAACGGACATAAAAGCACACACACTAACATACTGTACACACACACACACGCCCCTGAAGTCATTTCCTTCAGTTTGAGCCAGTGGGAAGAATGCAGTGTGAAGGCTTGCCACTTGAGATCAGAGAATAATTTCAGACCAATTAATTGGCCAGTGGTGGATGAGCTGCCGTGGGCAGGGCTATACAGTGGAGCGAATCAGCTCCGCACAGCCCACCCTTCCTCTCAGTTCAATAATAATTAGAGTCACTCCAACACTTCCACTGAACTTTCAATTTCCTCCTCCAGGAGCTGTTGTGACAGTAACAGTCTTGTCTTTCACTGTCAGACCTCTGTGTTGAATTTGCAGACCTATTTGCTCCTATATTTATTTCATTTTTCATCTTCAATAAAAGTAATGTTGCCAGGAGAGAGCAGAGCAAAGCCATGTGAGACATTTCCCAAGGGTCTGGCTCCCGCTACACGCCTGCAGGTCCAAAAGCCCAAGCGATCATCTAGCTTCATTTGAGTTCTGACAGTAACAATCTGTCACTCTCTATCCACGTTCTGGCTTTATAATGCATGTAAAATGATAATGAATCTCTCCAGTTGAGAATCCAAGGGGATCCTGACGAAGGTCAAACACACTGCTGCCTCTACACTTAGTTCTAGAGCCAGAACCGATTAAACTGAATGGCAATAGTTTGCCGATTAGAAGAGGACAGTTTGCCAAGCAGTGGCGCTAGAACAATGATAGCGAGCATTGCTCTAGAGTACTATTATGCTAATACAATGGGTTTTTGGAACACGTCAAATTGAATTGTCACTGTTCATCCAAGCTGCACAGCTTTGCTGATTAGATAAAAATTTTAGGTCAGGAAGGCAGTGAAGTTTGTCTTATCAATACGATTCCATTCACTTTCTCAAAAGCATACTAGATAAAGTATACTTACCATAATTGTAATCTGAAAAGAAACACAAGAAAGAGGAAGGTTCAGATCAGAGTTTTTTTTTTTAAACTACATGACTATCTTAGATTCAGAAATGAATCCATATGTAAGAATTAAATATAAAAGAGAGTGCCTGTATTAAAGATTGTGTGCGAGGCTATGACTGTGATTACTGTTATATTTCATAATTTTCCAGATGAAGTGATTTCAGTTCAGTGCTTTCAGTTCTTTAAATCTGATTTGTGCCATTACTGAGCTCATTGCTGGGCACTCACCTTCATCGGTAAAAGGTGGGGCCTGCAGGAAGTGCCCATACACCGTCTTGGTGGCCGCGCCAAGGAAGTTGCTAGCCTCCAGGGTGTAGTTGCCATTGTTGTGGTGAGTAGGGTCCTTGAATATCAGGCATCCCTCCAGGTTATCCTGGTAGATATCCATCTCGGTGCGGATGTATTCACTCTGAAGGATCTCCTGGTCTTTGTGGAACCAGCGTAGGGTGGGATGGGGGTAGCCTCGCACTATGAACTCTATACAGGTGTCATGGCGACGCTCGGGCTCCTCCAGCCGAATAATAGTTGGAGAGACTGCAGGGGAGACAACCAGGATCCAACACGTTAATCTTTCGCAAGATGACGAAAATTTTATTATTAGTTCATATATATATATATATATATGTCATTAATCCCACTGTGGTCAATTCAAATCATTCAGTTTCATTCTATGCTCGGCCTGATGTTGAAGCCACATTTATCCTGGCTTGGTCATTTTAACCTTGACCAAACCTTTGTGCAGGTCATGAAACATGCTGTCAATTTGTGTTCTGGACTCAAGCGGTCAGCGTGTCTGTGTGCATGGCCTCCTCTCCCCGCTGGTGCCGGAAGGCCCCCGGGCTCTGGGGTGAGCTGACAGATCTTCTCTGAAGGATACAAGCCAAAGGCAGTGCCCTGCTCTTTACTGGGGTACCTATAGTACTGCCGTCGTCTTTTCCCCATCGTTAAACCAATGTATTTAAAACAAACCAGATACAAATACAGCTAACGTACAGTAATGTGATATACGTGTTCCCAAGAAAAATAAAGCATAACAAAAACCAGACAAATAAATCTCTCAATGCCAGACTCTAAATGTATGCATTTTATTATTCTTTCAATAAATTTGTTCGTAGATGCAGGATGTATTAAATTTGTTCATTTACACTTTCCCACATAAGAAATGTTTTCCCATTAGAATTTTAGTGAATCATTATTATAAATATCCTTGCGTTTTCAGACATCCTTCACATTTTTCACATATAATGGGTACAGTACCAAAGAAATATGAGGAAATGTGGGCTGTAGTTTAACAGCAGGCACATTTCATTCCTGGCTGGGATTCAATCAATATTTCTCCTTAACTTTGACTTACAGTACATTCTTATGCAAGTTTTACTTTTTCAGTCCAAACACATTTTTTTCAATTATTTTTTTCATTATCACTGCAATTGCCAGCAACTCTTTTGTTTTGTGCAATTGTAAATATAGTACTGCAGATCACTGTATGAGGTGCCTTAACTTGAATAGTGTGAAATGTGAACTCCAATGGAGTTGGCCAGTCATTGAGCAAACGCATGCGTTAGCTAATACAATGTTTGAACATTTTTTTGTGCATAACAGAGGCACTTCATGGGTGAGGATGTCAAAACGAAAATGCTGGATCATAGCAGTTATTCTCCAGATCTCATAGATGCTGGCACCTCCATTCATGTCTGCTGTGTTGGGCTTGAAGCAGGCCAGATGATAACCCTCCTCTCCCGTAGAGACAGGTCTGCACACAACAGACCGAGCAGATGACGCGCGTTTGAAATCAGCATGCCGCAGCACCCCCCTCCTGCCCTACCCGCTAGCCCACGTCTTCACCAGCCCTGTCATTTACTGAGTCCTCCAGCCAGTCTGTACCGCAGCCCCCCGAGAGAGAGAGAGAGACAGAGAGAGAGAGGGAGGGGGGAGGGAGAGAGAGAGGAGGAGGAAGGAGAGGGTGAGAGAGCGATGGGGGCCGACAAAAAAATAGAAAGACTGTCTACTGGGAGGCGTATAGGGAAAAGGAGGGGGGAGAGAGTAAAAAAGCTGAAAAAGAGCAAGAGATAGTAGAGAGAGATGAAGAGGGAGCGAGGAGAGGATTTTGCAGGAGATTCAAGGGACAAAGTGAGGGGCAGATGCTGCTGTTTGAAAGAGAAAATGAGGTGTAGATGTTAGAAAGATTAAGGGATCAAAATGAAAGAAAGAAATAATGGGGTAAAAAGAGGGAACAGTAAGACAAAAAAGAAGAATGATAGTGAAGTAAAAACGATGACATCAAGGGATAAATGTTTTAGGAAATTTCAAATACCCTGCTTCATAAGGCACAACACCAATAGGCATTATCAGAGGAATTACCCCTAATGTTATTAGTATCATTGCCATTATTATTGTATTGTTTCCTCCTATTATTCATTTGTATTGCGAATAGTATTGTCACTTGATAAAAAAACCCATAGAACAGTGCTAAACCAACTCAGATGAAGATGTAAATGATAACAATGATAGCAATTCCCTGTTCACAGTTTGGAAACGCACACTATCTGGGAGGAAGCATGAATCAGACTAGCCACAGAGCCTGTGCTAGTCATCGTCATGACAGTGCACAGCAAAATGTTTTAGCGTTAATTATATTTTTTTCATATATTATTAACATGATAAATAATCTTGAAAATCTACATTCAGTGGCACACATTTTTACATTTGCCAGATAATCAATTGATGTCTGACAACATAAAAACACTACGTAGTGATTTTGAATGAAGATGTTATAAGCTGTAATAATGCCCATGCTATAATACAATATCCATAAAAATAAATTGCTAAATATATTCCATTGCCACCTGTCTGGTACCTCCTGATAAAGATTTTGAGTATGATACCATGGTTCACAAAAACTGCTAAATATAAGCAACACTGAATCGAAACTCATATGGATCAGTCAAATGTAGAAATAGAAACTATGAGCAATACCATTAATTTTTAACCATCAATCTTTAAAGCAAAGCCTAATAAAATGTTAATTTATGCTGCACTATGATCTCAAACAGTATAAATTGTGTGATTTTGTAAAATACCTGTTGCCTGTCTGACAAAAAAATGTGACAATAATCATTTCAAACAACTTTTATGTTTCACTTTATAAGATGCAAGTCAGGAAATGAGGAGGGGGCATTTTTTTACCATTGTTCACACTAGAAAGCCTTGTGTTCCCAATCAGGGTCTGCCTTATGGCAAACATTTAAGCACTGTCAATTCACCAAGGAAATGTGGAGACTGGAGTAAGTGTGAAAAGGTGAGAAAGCAGGGGAGAGGAGAGAAAAGCAGAGTTAAAAGGGAGATAAAGAATGAGTGAGAAAGAGGAAGATATGGCAAGGGAAGATGAAGAGCAGGTGAGAAAAAGAAAATGGAGAAAAAGCATATAGAGAGAGCAAGAGATATAGTGTGAAAGAAAAGAAGAAACAGGGTGAGAGAAAGGTGAAGAGATAAGAGAGAGGTCTAGAGAGAGAGAAAGGACCCTCCTTCTCCCGTTTCCTGCTGGATTTGCAATTCTCATCGTTGTGTCTCACACAGTCGATACAGACTGGATACAAAGAGAATTATGTTACACCACTGTTGGACAACACCGTTGTCTGTTTAATGTAAATACACCCACAGTAAATGCACTCACATTCCCATGTAATTGAATCCAATTGACAGCAATAATGGAGGCTAATAACTGTGCCTTTGATCAGCAGTGAAATACTAGCTACGGTAACAGCCTGTGCCAAACACACACTAGTTTTTTTTTTTACATTCCTCTTGTGTGACATGTTTTGCAGTTAATTATGTTAATTAAATCTATGATTTTTGAGACTACAGTTTGACTGAAATATTTAATACCATATGAATAACCAGCAGTTCTCTTATAGCTATTACTTCTGATCTCATAGAAGACTGCCCAGACATCATATTAACATTCATGGTAGTAAAGCCATCAAATCGACAGGCCAGCCTTTGATGCTATGAGTAATTTAAAAAACATACATAAATAAATAAATCACTGGCAGGATAAATATCCATCAATATGTAAGACATGATACATTTTTTTTTTTTTTTTTTTAAACAGATCAAAGCAGTCAGCATAAAATGTGGATATATTAAATAAGAGAAATGAACCATTTCAAGAGATGTAATGTTCCCAAATGGAGCATGACTGTGCTACCACTTTTAGATTGCTCTGACTGTATAGGCTGAAGCTGCACTACAAATCCCATACTGCATTGCATACAGTATTATAAAGACTCAGTACTAGTGCTAGTGCTAGAGAGCAGAAGCGCACTGTCACAGCTGAGAAACCATCACTACACCAGGGGGTCACCAGCAGACAGTCCACTGTGGTTTACCAATGCCACGCTTGTGATACACAAAGCACACAGTTAACCACAATGAGATAACTTTCGAACAGCATGTAATCACTCCCTCATTTTACTGTCACTTAGTCCGACTGATCACAGCAGCTGTTACCAGCATTTTATGGTGTTTCCAGAGAACTAAAGTGGCTGTCAGAATGAGCTGTAATTATGTGGAAGGCCGGGATGCCAATGAATGACTGGTGGTGAATAAACGGATTTGCGGCACTGGCAGGGTGAATAATCGTGATGAACTTGTTGGGTCCCGCTGTCCAGTTCTCAACCTTGCAGCCCCCAGCCCCCCCCCCCCAACAAAAAGCAATCTACACCATCAGCCCACACAGCCTCAACTCCTTTTGAAAGACTTTGTGTCTGTCCCAGAGAACACCACACACTATCTGCATGTACAAATAACCAACACAATGGCCAGTCATTCTCCAGTGATTGATTTAGGATTAAAGGTGAAAACGGACTATAATTTGGATAGAGCTCAGGCTACAATTTCTTGCCTGAGCTATGGATTACACTGTGCTGTGAAGTCTGTGAACATGTGCAGTCCTATGGGATGTCAATAGTGAGATGAGGATGCTTTTGATAACAGTGGAATTCTCATACTGACTCTTCTTAACTGGCTTATTTATAGAAGGTGTACAATTTCACACAAGCTCAAAGGTGTTTTTCCCGTTAATTGGATGATTCCATTAGCTAAAAAAACCCCTTGAAGTGCACTTCTTTCTAAAGGACATCTAATTTCAAATGTCATGTCTTAATATAGCCTTGGTGTTAGACTTTGTGCCATTGCTAATTAAATGTAATGTACAATCAGCTTTATTTATAAATAAATCCTATTATGGGTAATAAAATGTAGCCCTCCTCAATCTAGCTGTAATACATTTTTACCTTTTAACACTTTTAACTAATCAATGCTAGTACAACACGGCACAACATTGTGAATTCAATGATATGGCCATGGGTTCAAGACCAGCATTAGGATGTTCAAGACTACCAAAGTTGAATGCTAAATGACAAGCTTAAGACAGGCTGAACAGCTTGTTCTCTCAAATATTCTTGTTTTTGTGTTTCTGAGAGGGACAAAATTGTGGGTGTAATAAATAAAATGTAAAACCTTACGTACATTCGGCAATTTTAACACCAAAGCTCATTTCATCTGAAAAGTTCCACCATTTTGTGATACATACACTGTACAGCCAGTTGAATGGAGGCATTGGTCATCCCCACCACATTCTCCGCTATGCAGGTTAGCAGGAAACCATTGTCATCACGGCTCACATTGACCAGGGTCAGATTTACAGAGTGGACAGAAGGACCATTGTACTGCTGGAGAGGAAAACAGAGAAATGCAGTATTACTTTCAGAGTGAAGCATCACAACCAAACTAAAAGAACTTCATCTGGCTACCATTGTACATTCATATTGCGTTCCTGTGCTATTAACTCACCTGGTGTGTGTTGATGGAGTGAAGGTCATTGACCATCCAGTCCACATCAGGATAGGGCATCCCCGAACCATTGCAAGTGAGTGTGACATTGTCACCTTCATTTACTGTCAGGTTACTGTGAGTCACACTGATTTCTGGCAAGTCTAAATGTAAATGAAGACAAGCGCAGGCATGAATTCTGTGATTTGCATGCAAGTTATGGCCATAAACTGACTGATTTATAAATTCAATTAAATACATTTCCAAAGTCACAAGCCAACCCCCCAGACATCGCAGACCCTTTAAAAGCTAAAAATGATGAAAACCGAGTGTTCCTACCACAGAAGGAGTTGTTCATTTCCTGCAATGGGATCCTTGCAATCCCATTATAGCAGTAAAGCTGCTGATTGTGGAGTCCAGCCTCTCCTCTCTGCTGCCACAGTTGAATCCAGCGGACATCGCAGCTACAGTTAAACAACACGTCATCCAGCCTCCTGTAAGGGGGGAATAAATCAGCAATAAAAAAGAAAAACAAATGCATTACAGACAAGTCTGAAGTGGTGAAAGGGCCACTTAATCATCTGCACCAGGCCCAACCATGAGAGAGTGGATTTGCTGGTCATATTAGAGTTTTGCAAGAAATGGAAGAATGCTTCAGAGTCAGAGCCATTTGTATCAGAACACCACATTTCATAGCCAACATGCTCCTTGTGTTTTATTTGTCCAACAGTACTCTGTCTTGCAGTAACAAACAAAACAACAAGTTGTCCACCCTGTGGTGGTAGGTAAAGGACCTGTCCTGTTGGAAAAGCCAGCATAGCTGGCTACTAGCATCACCAACATAATTCATGCTGGGTAAACCAGCAAGACCAGCATATGTTGCATTTTGGACACTGGTATTCTGGTCCCCAGCATGGGATGGTGGTATGGCGATAGCAGCCAGACCAGATCAAACAAGTTTCACGTGATGTTTCTTAATGTGGGACTAGTTAAAAGACATCAGGTTTCCATGGCAATGTACTTATTAAAAATAAATAATATTAAAATAAACAATATTAACAGAACAGAACTCATTAGCTCTTGGTCATCCAGCTCAACTAGCAAGACCATGCTGGTCAACCAGCTTAACAAATTTAACAAAGCCAGATTAGTTGACCATCTTAACCAGCAAGACCATGCTAGTTTACTAGCTTCACCAACAAGTCAATACTGGTTGACCAGCCTTCCCAGCACGGTTTTGCTGGTCAACCAGCATGGCCATGTTGGTCCACCAGCTAAGGCAGCATAGGACCAGCATTAACCAGCATAAACCAGCTTGGACTAGCATGGAATGTATGCTGGGGTAAATCAACAGTCTATAAAGCAGCACCCTTCTAAATTTACTCAGAGTACCACATGAAGCAGTGTTAAAAAACTCAGATAGAAAGTACAAAGAAAGGACAGAGAACAGGGTGGCACTGTCCAAGGCTAATAAAGGTGTGGAGGACTATGAAAAAGCTCACCTAAAACATCTCTTGAACCTACATCAGTCAACCTGTGGTAGCAACATTTATTGAATTGTCTTTCTAAAAAAAGGTAGCACACACCACTTTTGGGCAGGTTCTGCAGAGGGGTTTGTCTGCAGAAGGATTCCTAACCAGGTAGGGTAGAAATTGTCAAGTGATAGTGACTGAAATTGTTTTGTAGTAACACAAAAGAGAGAAAGCCACATGATGACAACAGACATTTAGAAACAGACCCTATGTTTTTTCAGTCGAATGCAACCTAGAGGAAAATTTTTCTTCCCGTTCCGAGAGGCGTGCTATGATGGATTGATGGTAGCATGCCGTTGGGTTTGGGAAGAAGGTCAGGCGACACACTCACCCACAGGACTCAAACAGTATGAAAACAGACACATTTAACAATCCTTTGAAGGTTCCTCGGAAAGCAACTTTTAACATAGACACATACCGAGGTCAGCAAAGGAAAACTCTAACGGATCTTTCACGAAAACCCTGGACTAAATCCACAGCCACATTTATGTGCCCTATTTTCCTAGTAAAGCAGAACCTCTTTTTTTATGGATCAAGAAAACATGCGTAGATGAATATGAACAAAAAATAATGTAATTTTAAGCAGTTTGATCATTCCAGAACATCAAATGATGATGCCTTATACATACCATAATAACCCCATACAATATAGCTAGTCAGAAGCGATTCACGGATTTACCTTTACAATCACTTTAAATGATTTTTCATCACGGTATATAAAAGGTCAAAAAGTGTGATCAACATGATATCATTATAAATGTAACTTTTTTTTATTTTGGCAATGCCATTGTATAATCACACAAGACTGGGAAACAATCCCTGGCTATACCCTTTTGATGATAACCACCACTGTGAGCTGACACACACCTCAAGCACTACTTCTCCAGAGATGGTGTCCTGATTGCTGAGCCACTGGTGGTTCCATGATATAGCCCAATGCATAATACTAACATTCAAAAATGACAAATTAAGAAAATTAACAAAATTAACAAAAATCAGGAAATTAGAACTGCCTGTGAATAGATGAATAGGCAGGACAATCTAATGTAGAATGAAAATTTTCCAGCTATAGCACTTTTTTCCTTGTGAGAAATAACGAACTTTATAGACTAAAGTATAAAACACTTTGAAGTCTTCAATCGAAAAAGACATTAAAGAGAACCAACAGAGTCATATGAGTCTATCCTATCCAGGCAGCAGGTTCAGTCAAAGCACTTGATAAAGATTGTAAATTTATGTTGATCTGATGGCACAATATATGGCACGATTAAATTTCTCACGGGACAGTTTCATATTTTAACTGCCAAGTATTTATTGACAGTCAAGTGAAAGGGCAGAATTAGTGATCCCAGTCACCTGACTGACAGATTCCTATTCTATCTTATTCTGTGTCTCTCCTATTTTCTGGGTGTTTTTCGCACTACAATAGACTTTGTTCCATATCCAACCGACTCAAAAAAAAAGTCTAAATCAATTAACAAAATCAATCTAGGCCATTTTTTAATTTATTTAGTTTAATTTAGTGAATGTGATTATTATAATTTTATTTATTTATCTATTTTCTGGGAAAACCAATGCAGGAAATATACCCCTTTAAGCACCTTAGTGAAGGTTGCATAAACTTGCTTTTAAAAAAAGTGTCCTAGTTATATGAACCCAAACTTGATGCACTGTCATAATTTCTTTGAAATAAATCTTGTTCTTTAGAAAATTCCCCTTAAATGAAGCTAGAAACCCATTGAACTGAAAATTACATTAGAAAGCTTTTTGTATGTTCATTATTAGCAACACTATGAATGTGTTTAGAGTCTGGGGGTCATTGAAGGTACTGTTGGGGGTCCACGGCCAGACTTATACAATGTACAATGATATACAATTACTATATATATTTAGGGACTTTTTTCTAAATATAAAACCTTTTTTTTATATAACACTTTTAAAATTATGATGGGGGTCCCCTGGAGCAGAAGAGGTTTAAAACCCCTGATTTAGAGAGGTGAAACCAGTGACTGTTTTACATTCATGAGAACCTGATTACAATGAGTGGTGTGTTTATGACCTCCTGAAGACTGCAAAAGCAGTGAAACTTACCACAGACAGCACAGTGCAGGAGGGCATAGTCTGAAATGTCCCGTGGTTATTTACTCATTCATTTGGCAAGAGGAAGATAACCTCTCTCAATTACAAGATGCGGTTAAAGATACCAGCAACAAAACATGCATATAAAATAGGGGATGGACCACACTCAAACCGCAGATAGAAAGTGGTAAAAGGGTACTATCTACTGACTCTGTTCCCAGAGAAATACGAATACAAATGCTCTGCATTTCGAAGGCATTTCATACCAGTTCTGAAATCACAGTGCTGCCTCACCCCTTATGACTGTAAAAATACATGTTGATACTCTGCTCAAGGCCACAATAGCCTGGGTCATACTAAGCATATGCATTTTTAGGTTTTGATGAGTCTTGATCAAAGCCTGTGGACACCCCCCTCCCCCCCTTAATTACAAACACAGACATGAATACAGACGTAGACAAATGGCACCATTTCTTATTCAAAGCATTATGTTTAAATGGTTCAAAACACAATATTTAAATGTTGCAAAATGTTGGAATGTATGGACAAACAATTCAAAATAATTAAAACTAACATGATTTAGAATTCAGAGAAAGCATAAAAGATTATATATTAATAATAGAAATGTAATTTGGACAAGGTTATATCGAAGGTTCTGGTTATTCTAGAATGGAAATATGAATAAAACACAAGGAGGAATATTCAGCTGTGCTCCAGGAAAGAAATGGCAGTTTCTTTTCAGGATTGAACATTTTCTGTTTGCTTCACATTGCGTTAATAATACTGTGACTAATACATCTAATCATCCTTTGAAAAGGTGGAAGAGTCAAGTTAAAACTGTGAAAATCAAACTGTAATATCTGTATAGCTCAGAATGAAAAAATTCAGAAACTAAGGCTCATGTTCAAGCAACATTTGTCCTTAAATCTGATTCCAAGGAAGTGCAAGTGGTACACTTTTTTCTTCATAAACTCAGTTTGCAGTTATTTTTAGTGATTACCATGAACTTGCCAACTTGCTGAACTTGTCTGTGGAAAACCCATTCTTGCTTCAAAGACAAATGTTGATTGATTCCTGTTCTAAGAGCAGAACTTTACTACTATATTTCCATTAATTAAACTCATGCCCAAGTTTTGTAAGGTTGTATTGGCATGTGAGTACAATGACATTAATAGTGCCCATTTGTGTGGTTGGTTTGTTTATCCGTATTTACAGTAATAGTTTTGTCAATTAGAATAATTGAGTATAGCATTCTGTTATATTAAAAATTGTGTTTTGAATCTGCATAATACACATTTTCATTTCAAAGGCTCCAACTATACACCTCCAATTATTAAATGGAACTGAGGCCAGCTTATAAAGTATACGAGCACATTGATTGCAGTCTGCTTGTGGACAGCATTGTGCACACATCCCGTTAGCACGATAGCTTCTTTTGCAAAAACAGAGCAGAAAATTCCTTCTGTGAAATGCTATTGTTATCCCACGCCTGTATAAAGGTGCTTTTTGTTTCAGCATTCTTTAATTACAGCAGATCATCTAATTAACAAGCAGCTCCATCCAGCTGTGTGGATTCATGCAAAAGCCTCTGCAACCATCAGCCTCTGAGTTCAACCTGATTATGCAGAGCATAATTTAATTTTCCAAGTTTTTTTATCATCTGTATCACACATGGATTTTATGACAATCATCTAAATAACATGTGAAACTCAGCCATGTAAAACACTGCCTTTTTAAGACATGGTATTTACTGGATTCTAGTTGCTTTTCACATGAACAAACCAGGTTGGCATTAGCCACAGGTAATGGTGTCTTCATTGATCCTAGTCTAAATGACACATGTCAATATAGATCCCACGGAGAAGAAACACAAGAAGTGCACTAATGGTGCATCCAAAATTTACATAGGACTCAACGGAGGTTAATGATAAAATGTCAACTTGCAGGTGGCCAGCCTGTGCTGAATAGATGCACACTAATGTCCAAGCATAGTAGATAAAAGGAGAGTAGCAAGGTGAACATAACTGAATTTTTAAAGAAGTGAATACATTTTGAAACTGTGTTAACTGTACCCTTACTCTGCAAAATTCTCAAGTCTGTCTCTCAAGTTGTGTTTGCAAAACCTTAGTTTTTATACTAACACACAGAAGAACAACTTGTATTTGGTGAAACAAAATATTATCTGTTTATTGAAATATGCTGCTTGGCATAAGATGTGTGTGTGGGCAGCACTCCAAACACACGGACAATGAATAAGCAATCAATGGCTATAGCTGAGCCATTGATTGACAAGCTGAGTGGAAGCAGCTAGAGTCATCGATTATTTGATCCGTTTGAAGTGCAGCATGTGTATTCAGTGTCATGCCAAGTATTTTGATACAAAAACAGTATTCTTGTTTCACCTGCTACAGGTTGCTCATTTTTGCATATGGTTTTTGGGGCAACCTACACCTCCATCTTTCCTCTCTTCTTTCTACCCAATCTTAAATGCTGTAAGACTCTTTTTAAACTCCACTATCAATTCAGAGGGTACCGCTGGACAAGTGCTCTCTTCAAAAGCACATGATGATAACACAGGTTCTTTTCACATCGTGGTTAACTTGTCAAGCTTTCAAAGACGAGTCAGAGGAAGACACTTCATGTGAAGCTCAAAAGGGAAACGACAAGCACTCAGTAAACCAGTAAGGGTCAGAGGTGCACAATGATGCTGTTTATGTGCCAATAATGTGACGCTTTTCAGGGCTGCCAGCCAATCAGCACTGGCACAGTCCAGATCAAGAGGATGAGCTATCCAGCAGGTCCTTACCCCACCATTGTGACGATACTTTGCTTAAGAAATAACATAATCAAATCACCTAGTGATTGGTGGGAAACAAGAAAACAAAAAAAGTAGTGACAGTCTTTTCTCATGATATTATGCTGCACGCATTGGAACAACACAACTAGACGGCATTTAATAAAAGAAACACCCAAACAAGAACTTCAAGAGCAAGAGGTAAGTAGGTTTACTCCAATTTTGCATGTTGAATCAGCTACAACCCACTGTGTCAATCACTCAGTGAAAGGTAATTAGCATTGACTGCAACATTTGATTTCCTCTTACATATCTTGC